>NC_072024.1:600000-765000 GCF_027791375.1 Indicator indicator
CTCTACCAGGAAAATAATCACAGAATCCTAGAATCCCTCCAAAGCTCCAGTCCAAGCCCCCTGCAGTCAGCAGGGACATCCCCCACTAGATCAGGTTGCTCAGGACTCATCACTAACGTCTTAGAGATTCATCTTCCAGCCTTTAAAGGCTTCTGCTGCTGCTCAGAAGCTGCAGAACTCATCACTAACATCCTGGAGATTCATCTTCCAGGCTTTAAAGGCTGCTGCTGCTGCTCTGGATGTCCAGGACTCATCGTTAGCATCTTGGAGATTCATCTTACAGACTTTAAAGGCTGCTGCTGCTGCTCTGGAGCTGCAGCACATTGAGTGTCTTTGGGCAGGAAGGTAAAGCTGTGCCTGCTGAAACCTTCCAGACTGGCTGGGCTGTGTTCAGTTCTGCAGAGTGTGACCAGTAGTGGTGAAAACTGAGTGCAGAAGGCAGAGCTCCCTGAAAATGGGGTGGTGCTGAGGTTTTCCAGGTGTCTGGGTGAGCTGGACAGGCTGGAGGTGGCAGTGGTGGCTTTGCTGTCCATCTGTCAATGCTGAGTGAGTCCTGAGTGCAGCCCTGCTCCTCTGAATGACTCCAGGGGCAGCCAGCAGAATGCTGTGGGTCAGCAGGAGCTGGGGGTGGTTTGCTCTGCTGCTGAGGGACTGGCAGCTGGCAGGGCTTCTGTCAGAGAGCCCAGGGCTGTGTGGGCACAGCCTGTGGTGCTCTGGGGGCCTGGGTCTGCAGGGGCTGGGGGCCACTGGGTTGGGGTGGCAGGACCACTAGATGTCAGCACACAGCCAGGGGAGCTGCTCCAGGGCCCAGGAGCCACACGGGGAGCAGCCAGGCTGGGGCCTTGCTCTCTGAGTGCAGGGCAGCACTTGCTGTGTTTTCCCACCACACGTTCCTGGTGGGCATTCCATGGATTCTGTACCAGATCAGAAAGTCTGCTCATGAGATTTTGTCCTGTGATCCAAGGCAGAGCTCTGTGAACGTTTGTAGGCTGATGGTGCAGTTCAAGCAGCCCTTGGTGCCCAGTGCTTGCTGGGGTGGGTGCTGGGCTCTGGGCTGCTTTGCCAGCTGCTCTCTGTTTCATGCCAATCTCAATCATTTCCTGAGACAGCTGCTCTACAGTCTGACTTTTCTGCCTCTATGCAGATGTTCCCTCCCAGCACTGGAAGTGAGGTGGTCTCCTGTCTGTCTGTCCTGTCAGCTCCAGAGCTCAGCAGTCTGTCCTGTACAGGACAGGTTGAAAGGTGCTGAGCTTTGCACTCTCAGCCTTCTGCTGTGTCCACTGCTGGTCATGGAGCTGCCTTCCTCCAGTCTTTGTGGGAATTGCTCACTGCCCCTTGCTTGGCTTTGCAGTGCACTGGGCTCCAGGCCACCTCCAAATATCTGCCTTGGCCTGGCAGCCTTCCTGAGGGACAGAGCAGACCTCCAAAGTCTCTGCTTCAGAAAACTTGAGGTGCTGTGAGCTGTGGTCCCTCCTGAGAAGACAGAAATCAGCCTGCAGTCTGGTGAGAAGAGGAAGGGCTGTGAGGCTGGCTGGAGTGCTGGGAGTGCTGTCAGCTGGGTGAGCCCCCTGCGAGATGAGGCTGAGCTGCTGAGTGAGTGTTGTGGAAAACCAAACGGAGGTAGCTGCTGGTTACAAGTAGTAGAATGTGGCCTTGACAGGAGGAGGAGCCCCAAAAGCCAGAGGAAATGCAGTGGGAAGATGAGGGGAGATCAGTTGTGTCCTCCAGATGAAGACAGGGAACATCAGCAGCTGCCTAGTTCAGATCTTTGTCCTCTGGGGGTTGACTTGGGTTTTGTTTTGTGGGAGAGCTAAGCTGAGAGGATGCCAATGATTGTGTTTGTGGATCTGCTTCATGTCCCCTGAGCCAGGCAGGCTTTAGCTGTGGCAGAGGGTGCTGGGCTTTGGGGTCACCTGCAGCCAGCAGAATGAGATGTTGAGGCTGGGAGAAGGGAGATTGAGACTGGAGATGAGGAAGAAATCCTTGGCAGTGAGGGTGGGGGAGACACTGGAACAGGCTGCCCAGGGAGGCTGTGGATGTCTCTTCCCTGTGGGTGTTCAGGACCAGGCTGGATGAGGCCTTCAGCAGTCTGGGCTGGTGGGAGGTGTCCCTGCCCATGGCAGGGGGTTGGAGCTGGATGAGCTCTGAGGTCCCTTCCAACCCAACCCATCTGTGAATCTGTAACTCCCTATGGTGTGACAAAGTCATCTGAGGCTGACCTCTGCCACCTGGAGGTGTACTGCAGATAAACCCTGCAGTGCCAGGGCACACTGTCCAGGAATGCTGCTGCTGGGCTCAGAGCTTCCTGGGGCTGCTGGCTGGAAGGTGGCCAAGGGCTGGGGGGTGCTGGGTGACAAAACAAAGGGCAGCAAAGCTGGGGAAGGGTCTGGAGAGCAGGGCTGGGGAGGAGCAGCTGAGGGAGCTGAGGGTGTTCAGTGTGGAGAAGAGGAGGCTGAGGGAGACCTCATTGCTCTCTACAGCTCTTGAGAGGAGGCTGCAGCCAGGTGGGGTTGGGCTCTGCTCCCAAGGATCAGGTGATAGGAGGGGAAATGCCTGGAATTGTGCCAGGGGAGGGTTAGGTTGGGGAGGAGGAAAAATTTCTTTGCTGCCAGAGTGGTCAGGGGTTGGCACAGGCTGCCCAGGGAGGTGGTGGAGTCCCCATCCCTGGAGGTGTTCCAGACCCCTGTGGCCATGGCACTTGGGGCCATGGTTTGGTGGCCATGGTGGTGCTGGGTTGATGTTGGACTGGGTGACCTTGGAGGCCTTCTCCAACCCAAACCATTCCATGATTCTATGAATATCCCCTGTGAGCAGGAGTGGGACAGGCACTCTGTGTTCCCAGGAATGGGCTCCTGGTGCCCCATGGAGCTGGTGCCATGCCAGTAGTAGCCAGCCTGCTGTGCCTGTGCCAGCCAGGCCTGACCTCCTGCCAGCCTCCAGCCCACATCTAGGCATGAGCAGACAGAGCAGCAGGGCTGTATTGCCACATTCTCTGCACTGGCTTGCCCTGCAGCAGGGCAGTGAGGCTGGGGGCAGCTGTGGCTTGCCTCTGGCAGCTGCTCCCAGGGCCTCCAGGAACCCAAACCAGGCTCCTGGCTAACCCTGCAGCATGTTGGGTGTGCTGAGCTGGGTGCTGTGCATGTCCACCAGGAGTTTGCCTTCAGCTGGTGTCCCTGTGGGCTGCCTGGTGGCTTGCAGGAACTGATACATGGACACCTGAGACTGCCTCAAGAGCTGGGGTGGGTGCAGTCATCTCTTGGTGGGGTTCTGCTCTGCTGGGTGGGCTGGGAGCAGCTGTGCTGAGGAGCAGGGATGGTGCTTCCAACCCTGGAGGTGTGCAGAGCCGGGCTGGATGGGCCCCTGAGCAGCCTGGCCTAGGGGAAGGTCATCTATCATCTTGCTGTCCTTCAGCAAGCTCCCTGTGACCTTTGGGGAGAAACTTTGGTGTTCAGTGGAGGGCTTGGCAGTGCTGGGTGAGGCCTTGGACTCTGATCCTGGAGCTCTTCTCTGGCCTTAGGGACCATTCCTGGCATGCCCTGGGGTGTGCAGAGCACGGTGAGCTCAGCTGCCCTGCCCCTGCTGCTGCTCTGGCTGCACTGAGCCTGCTCCCCAGCACTGCCTGGGGGCAGGGCTCCATCTGGCTCCATTCTGCTTTCTGCTCAGGAGCAGGCTGATGGTGTCCAGCATGCTGTCCACTGAAGCTCACTGCACATTGTTTTCTGGCTGCTTGCAGGCAGCAGCTGTTCCAGCTGGTCTCAGGTTCTCCACTGATCTCATCTCCGCTGGCCTGCAGCAGGAGTTCAGCTGGCAGCAGCCACCTCAGGAGTCCTCTTGCTCAGCCAGCTGCAGAGGAAGAGGTGCCAGTGGTTGCCAGCCTTGTGAAGAAGAAAAAAGTCTGCACCCCAACGAGGGCAGGGGACCTGGCAGGAGCACATCAGCAGATTTTGCAGCCTGAGGAGCACCACAGCCTGGGGAGCAGCTCTGCAGAGCTCCACGGTAACACCAGCAAACAGGCATCACCAGAGAGCCCTGAGTGCACCAAAGGCCAGGAGAAACCTTCCACATCTGTGCTAAAGGCAGTCAGGAAAGGTGAGATGCTTCCCTTCTGCCTTTGTCCTGGTCTCTTCTCCAAGGCTGTGGCTGTGGTGGCCTGAGTGCTTCCCAGCACCTTCAGCAGGTGGCAGCCCTGGTGTCCCTGTGCCTGCCCCTGGCTGGCTGCTGCCCTGGGACAGCTCTGCTGCAGGCATGTTCCTCAGGAAGGGGCTTGGGCTCCTGCCAGGCCCTTAGCTGGAGTTCAGTGCTCACAGATTCCTTTGCTTTGAGTAATAGCCCTGACAAACAATGCTTGCACAACACTTGCTCAGTACAAAATGAAGTCATTTTCTCTTCCCTTGATGGCTGGACAGACAATCTCAGCATTCATCCTGCTCTCCTGGCCTGAAGGAACCAGAGCAAGGTGTTTTGTAATGCCCTGGGGACTGGAGGGCTGGAGCCAGCCTCACAGTGCTCATGGCTCCAGTTCTGTCAATATTCCCATTCAGAGGCTCTCCAGCAGAAAGTCATCTCCTTTGCTCAGCAGCCTTCCAGCATCCCTGGGGCTGCAGGAGAGCTGGAAGGGAGCTCCTTACCAAGGCTTGCAGTGACAGGACCAGGGGGAATGGCTGCAGGCTGGATGGAGCTGGATTGAGATGAGACATGAGGAAGAACTTCTTTCCCAGGAGGGTGGTGAGGACTGGAACAGGTCACCCAGAGAAGCTGTGGAGGCTGCCAGGCTGGATGAGGCCTTGAGCAACCTGGGCTGGTGGGAGGTGTCCCTGCCCATGGCAGGGGGATTGGAACCCTTCCAGGCAATGTTTGTGGGTGCTGCCTGAGAAGGGGAGCCCAGAGGGATTCACAGCTGAGTGGGGCCATGCTTCAAGGTGTTTGTGAGCCTCTGAGCCACAGGATCTGCTAAGCAGTGAGAGTGAGGCACGGGTGGATCTAGGGCCCCCATGGGGCTGTGGCAACTCCTGTGCTGACAGCCCTCCTGAGAGCCACAGCCTGGGAACGTGGTGTAAAGTGTGAGCAATCTGCTGTAGTGCTGCACAAACCTGCAGCAGCTCCTTTGTGGAGAGTGGGGAGCAGCAGCAGGGAGCTGTGCTGGTGTTTGGCTTAGCCCCTGGCCTCTGTGTGGTGTTGATGTTATCCTGGCTGTGCAGGACAGGCTTCAGTGCAGCTGCCTGCAGGGGAGGTGGGAGCCATGCTGACGGCACCTAGAGAAGGGAATCACTGCCATGGAGTGAGGAGGAGAGCTGCCAAGGGAGGTCCTGGCCAGTTCCTTTGGAAAAGAAGTCTGGCCCCTGGGTTCTCCTTTTCCTCTTCACCTTTCAGATGAAAGCATTTCCCCTGTGCTCTAACAGCCACCAGCAAGTCCCTTCTGCAGGCAGCAGCAAATGCCTTCTCCCTTGCTTTCAGTGGAGTGTCCTGTCTGTGAGGTTGCTGTTCCTGAGCAGTACATAAACAAACACCTGGACAGCTGCCTGACAAGAGATGAGAAGAAAGACAGCCTCAGGAGGTGAGGAACAGCCTGAGCAACCTCTCTGTGCATGGCACAGGGCTGGGCAGGTGGGCCAGGGGTTGTCTCAGGGAGGGGCCTGGGTTTGCTTCTTGGCTGCCTGCTGGACAGACCACTCTCAGATCAGGACAGAAAGAGGGGAGTGGGGATTTTGCCCTCTTGAGACATCACCAGCAGAATTCTTTTGGTGAGCAGCAGACCCCTGGGCAGTGTGTTGGGAGCTCAGCACAGGGAGTGGGAGGGGCTGAGCATCATTCTCCTCACGTTTCAAGTGACAGTTTTTGTGGATGGATGCCTCTGACTCTGTGCTTCTGCCCCAGTATTTGTCAGGGCTGCCACACTCCCACCAGAAGGTGGATTTCAGTTTGTTTCCCTTGCTGGCCTGAACTGAGCCCATGGTTGTGATCTGTGACTGCTCAGGCTGCAGGGCTGGGAGGGACTCTCCTCACTGCCTGCTTGTATCTCCAATTCCTTGGAACCTGGGCTTAGGAAGTGATTTTATCTTCAAGCTTCTTCTGCCCAGTGATGCTCAGAGTGCAGTCTGTGAGCTGAGGCAGCTGGGGGATGAGGGAATGGCAAATTGCTACTGCAGTCTGCTGGTACAGTCTCATCCCACTTGGGATGGGCTGGAGGTGTTCTCTGCCCTTACTGAATGGAAGCAGAAGCCAGCTGCTCCTCAGGAGCCCAGCTTGTGTCCCCACCAGACCTGAGCCTTCTGCTGACTCTCTCTGGGCTGCTGGGATCTTGAGAAGGTATCACAGAATGGAAGGGGTTGCAAGAGACCTCTGGAGAGCCTCAGGTCCACCCCCCTTGCCAGAGCAGCATCACCCAGGGCAGGTCACACAGGAACACATCCAGGTGGGTTTGGAAAGTCTCCAGAGAAGGAGGCTCCACAACCTCACCTCTGGAGAAGGATGCTGCTGGATGTGGTGCTGAGGGCTGTGGTGTGGTGGTGGTGGCCTAGCAGCAGTGCTGGCATTGTGAGCTCTGGGTGAGTGGTTGGACTTGATGGTCTCAAAGTCTCTTCTAGCCTCAGCAGCTCCATGATTCTTTGGTTTTGTGACTACCTTTCTCAAAGCCATTTTCCAGGAAGCTGCAAAATCTCCTCATCCAGGGCTTTTTTTTCTTGTAGTTCTGCTGCTTTCAGCCTTCCCCAGGGGAGACAGGGCCAGCACGTGGGGGCAGAGCTGTGTCCCAGCAGTGCCCTTGGGGTGGAGGCTGGGGGCAGCAGCCTGTGAAAGGAAGGCAGCAGCCTGGCTTTACTGGGCTGTCAGTAAGGCTTGTCTGCTCTCCCTTGTGCAGCTCTGGTCACAAGAGGAAGCCCTTGTCCAAGGTTGTCTACAACCTGCTGTCTGAGAGGGATTTGAAGAGGAAGCTGAAGGAGCATGGGCTGTGTGCCCGAGGCACCAGGCAGCAGCTCATCAGGAGACACCAGGAGTTCACACACATGTACAATGCCCAGTGTGACTCCCTCAACCCCAAATCAGGTGAGCTGGGGGCTGGAACCTTCTGGCACTGCTGCTGTGCATTCCTCCTCTTCCTTCTCGGGCTGGGAATGAGGCTGGGCTGAGGAGAATTGGGCTGCAGGGATTTCTCTGCCATCAACCAGCAAAAGGAAATGTGATGGAAAGCAGAAATGTCCTGGTGTGCCCTGGGAGTGCCCAGCACGATGGACACTGCCTTGGAATTCCTTCACCCTTCCTGCTTTAGCATTCCTGCTCTCTGTTTGCAGTAACTCACTGCAGTGGGGGCCTCCAGACTGCAGCAGGGGCCTCCAAATTAGACTCTTAAGCTTTTAGTTAAAATAAAAAGGGGGTAAAGGTTGTAGTGGATGGCAGATTGATTTATCCTGTCTGGATTTGCCTCCCCCCTCCTGTACACTGAGAGGTGGATATTTTTATGGGATTTAATCCCATAATGAGGTTTCCTGGGGAGATGACAGCCCAGGGTGGAATGAATTAATGAAGTGTGAAATGCTTCCCTGGAGTTTATCTGCAGGTAGGTGTTTGGCAGCAGTTGGATACAATCAAACTCAGCCTGTTTGTGGCCATTTATTGGCTTTTGGAGAGCATGTGTGAGCTAGAGGCAGGATTGTCCCAGCTCCTCTCCTTCCAGTCTGCTTTAGACAGCATGGACACACACTGGATTTAGGGATGGGTCACTGGCCCCTGCCAGCTCAGTGTCACAAGGAGCAGCACAAGCAGCCAGCCCTGTGTGGCTCAGCCCCAGCAGCTTCAGAGCTGGGTGATGTGTTTGAGGGGGAGCTCAGGGCAAGGAGCCCCTCTGAAGGAATCTGAGGCTCACGTTCTGGTGCTGCTCTCCTGGGAGCTGCACAGCCAGCAGTGTCCTGCAGAGCCTCAGCCTGCTGGGGCTGGGGTCAGGATGGGGCTCACTGTCTGTTAGGGCTGCAGCACAGCTCAGTCCTGCTGCTGGCAGGAGCTGCTGTGGGCTACCTCAGAGCTAGAGAGGTGAGAAAGCAGAGGGATTGCCAGCTCCAGGTGAGTGGTTGGACTTGGGGATCTCAAAGGTCTCTTCCAGCCTCACCAGTTCTGTCGTTCTCTGCTTCTGAGGCTCTGTGTTGTTCATCCAGACTGGCTGAATGAGGAAGCTTCACCAGGTGGAACAAGGACCTTCAGCTGGGGGTACACTGGAGCAGGGAGGCTGTGACTGTGCCCTCCCTGGAGGTGTTCAAGGCCAGGCTGGATGAGGCCTTGAGCAACCTGGGCTGGTGGGAGGTGTCCCTGCCCATGGCAGGGGCTTGGGACTGGATGATCTCTGAGGTCCCTTCCAACCCAGCCTGCCCCAAACAGTGCCAAGCTCTCCCTGAGCTCTGCCCAGAGCCTGGGAAGGGTCAATCATTAACCCCACACTTAAGATGCAGCCACACATCTGCAAGGGGGAGCAGTGAGCCTGAGGTCACTGCAGCACCAGCAGCTGAGCTTCTGAGGAAGTCTGGGTACCAAATGGAACCAGTTTGGAACAGGCTCTCCTCCTTCACACTTTAATAAGCTTTGTTCTCTGGCTGCTTTACAGCCTGGCAAGTGTTTGTTTTATGGAGCACTCTGAGCTGCCTCCCAGCTCTGTGCAAATGAGCCAGGGAGGGAACAGATTGGCCAGAGCCAGCATCAGAAGAAACCAGGCAGGGGCCTGCAGAGCTGCAGTCTGAGTTAAAAAGGTATCAGAGCTGTGAGGTCTCTGTGTGCTCTGAGGAGTCCTTAGAGTGGGCTTTGGACAGGCAGGCAGCTCTGTGCTGCCTTGGGAGGTGAGGCCTTGGGTGTGCAGCAAGGCAAAGAGTGGGTCATGGAGTCACAGAATGGCTTGGGCTGGAAAGGCTCTCAGAGGTCAGCTATGGCAGCCCCCTGCCGTGGGCAGGGACACCTCCCACCAGCCCAGGTTGCTCAAGGCCTCATCCAGCCTGGCTGGGGCAGCTCCAGGCAGGGGGCAGCCACAGCCCGGATGCCATTGTTTGATGTTCCATGGCAGAAGCATTACAAAAGGTGAGCCCAGAGCAGCCTGTGTGCCACAGGGCCCTGCAGTGTGCTAGGAGCACCTTCAGTGCTCTGAGGACGTTTTCCCAGGGGTGCAATCCAGAGGCTCTGGCAGTGAGGGCCCAGGGGCTGGCTGGGAGCCAGGGGCTTGCTGCAGGCTCCTTGGCCAAGGCTCCCAGCTCTGGAGTCCTGGGCTCTGCTTGCCAGCTGCCCAGCTTCCAAGCCAAAGGGCTGTGTGGTGTCTCCCTCCCACAGCTCCAGCTCTGCTGATCCCTTTCTCCTCTTCCCACACAGCTGCAGAGATCGTCAGGGAGCTGGAGAGGAACGAGAAGGTCCGAGCTCAGCTGGAGCTCAGCAGGCCCAGTGACAACGTGAGAGAGGGCCATGGGCAGGGGCTGGCAGGGTGGGCACTGAGCTTGCTGGTGTCACCTGAGGGTGGCAGTCCCTAGGCTGCACCTTGGGGTCCTCGTCTGACACCTGCAGCCACCCCACTGCTGCCACCACTCACTAGGCAGGGGCAGTCCTTTGTCTCTGCTGTCCCTGTGCCCAGAGCACTGCAGTGGGAGCATTCTTGTGACTGCAGTAAAAGCTCTGGAGCAGTGCTCCTCGAGGCCTGCTGCAGGGCTTTGACCCTCCATGGCTGTGTGGGGAGTATTTTGCTTCCTAGAATTCTCCAGGATTTAGCTGGCAAATTCCTTGCTTCTGTATCAGCAGCAGTGCCTCTTCCTTTCCCATGACATGGGAGGCTTTGGGGCCGTGTGGAGCCTGTGTGCTGCTCAGGGCTGGAAGCTCCTCTGTGGGCCACCCGTGCTGGGGGCTCCATGGGCTGCCTTGGCTGAGCCCTGCTGGGGGAGAGCAGAGCCAGCCTGGCTGTGTGCCTCAGAGCTGCTCCTCCTTCCACTACTGGGGCTGGTGTGAAAGTCTGCAGCTCCAGCAGCTTCTTGTTTGTGTAAATGCACTTCTGTGCTCTTCCAGAGCCTGACCTTCACAAAGGACCAGACAGAGGAGGAGATAGATGAGATCCACTCTGACTACCGTGAGTAACAGACACCTTGCACTCGTTTGGCTTTGCAGTTCCCCTCCTTTTCTTTTGCCCTGAAACAGGCACAGCAAAGGTGATGCCTTCATGCCTCTGCCCTCAGCCAGTGAATCAAAGCTGGAAGTCCTCTCTCTGGGCTGGCAGCTCCTCTGTGTTCCTCAGTCTGTGTGCAGTGCTGGTGTTTGACAGGCCTCACAGCCAGGGCTGGCTCAGAGTGAAATGGAAGCTGGTGGCCTCCATAGCACATCTCTCTCTGGGCACCCTCTGCCTGCCTTCTCAGTGGTCCTGCCTGGACATGAGGAAGAGCAGAGCAGAGTCTCTGTCCCCTGTGCTGGTGGTGTCAGCTGTAGCTGTGTGCCTTAGGACAGTGCTTGTCCCCCTGCACCCTGCACTGCTGAGGCCATGCCTTGAGCACTGGGTGCAGTGTTGGGCCCTCGCTCCCAGAAGGACATTGAGGGCTGGGACAGGTCCAGAGAAGGGCAACCAAGCTGGGGCAGGGTCTGGAGAACAGGGCTGGGGAGGAGCAGCTGAGGGAGCTGGGGGTGCTCAGTCTGGAGAAGAGACTGAGGGGAGCCCTTTGTGGAACCACCTAACTTTCTGGAGAGTTTAGGAGCAGATGCTCCTGTGAGAGTTAAAGGCTGCTGGAGTCACAGAATCATTGAGGTGGAGAAGTCCTCTAAGCTCATCCAGTCCAACCTTCTGCCCAGCCCCACCATGGTCACCAAACCGTGGCCCCAGGTGCCATGGCCACACCTTTCCTGCACCCCTCCAGGGATGGGGACTCCACCACCTCCCTGGGCAGCCTGTGCCAGTCCCTTGATGACTCTTGCAGCACAGAACTTGTTCCTCATCTCCAACCTAACCCTCCCCTAGCACAATTTCAGGCCATTTCCTTTTGTCCTGTCATTAGAACCCAACCTCCACCTGGCTGCAGCCTCCTCTCAGGGAGCTGTAGAGAGCAATGAGGTCTCCCTCAGCCTCCTCTTCTCCAGGCTGAACACCCCCAGCTCCCTCAGCCTCTCCTCATAAAATGCTCCCCAAACCCCTCAGCAGCTGCACTGCTCTGCACCCAGGAGCTGGGTCCTGCAGGGGTGGTGTGGCACAGAAGTGGCTGATGGGGGCTGGCTCCTCCAGAGGTTTCCTGCCCTGCTCTGTGCCTTGCTGCAGTAGGTTTCAAGCATCCTCCCTTGGGGCCTCACTGCCTGCTGGGGGTTCTGGGTGTCCTGGGGGTGTATCTGGCTCCCTGGTGCAGCTGGGTTTAGCTTTGTTGATTTTCCTTGGGTTTCTGTCAAGGCTAAATAAGGACCTAAAGCTTCAGCAATTTCCCCCTTGCTTTCTGTTGCTGTTCCTGAGGCTGTTTCCTGCAGCATGTGCATTGGTTGTGGTTTCCATCTGAGGCATTCTCTGCTTCCAAGGAGCTGGGCAAGCATCACCCTCTGGGCGTGCAGGCATCTCGAGCCAGCAGATGGAAAGAGCCCCAGAGGGAAGCAAAACAATTCACAAAGAATTCAGCCCAAAGTGGCAGTTCTGCCCCAGGAGCCTCCAGGAGCTCTGTACAGAGCAAATCCGGAGGCCAGGGGCTGCAGGAGCTCCTGGAGCAGAGCAGGTGCCATAGAAGCAGCATTCCAGAGCCAGCTGGGGCTTGGGCTCAGCTCTTTGTAGGGTGCTGCAGTCACCAGAGAGCAGCTCCCATGGAAGGCCAGCAGTGCCCTGAGCTGTGCCCCCTGGCTGTGCACAGGTTCTCACCAGAGAGCAGCTCCCATAGCTGCCCAGCAGTGCCCTGAGCTGTGCCCCCTGACTGTGGTTCCTCGTGGCTGTGCCCCCTGATTGTGCCCAGCCCTGTCTGCTGTGGGCAGTGCCCTGGGGACTGACACTGCTGCTCCCCCCTCCAGCTGCCTGATCTGTCTGAGAACCAGCAGCCTTTAAGTGCTGCCCCATCTCCCAGGGCCAGGAATCTCATGGCGTTTCTGCTGTTCCAGAGGTGTGGCTCCAAAGGCAGGAGATGCCCGAGGGCAGCTTCACTGGGCACTGAAAAGTCTGCACAGACAAAACAGGGGAAAAAGGGGAAGCAGGGAAATGTTTTTGATGGAAACAGAGGGCTTGAGAATTAGTGAAAGGGATGACCAAGGGGGGAGAGGTTAACTGGTGGCAGCAAATTAGCTGCCAGGGAAGCAATGGGGAAGCAGAAGGAGCATGGCAGGAGAATTGCTCATCAAAGGCAGGGCTGTTTCTCCCTGCTGCACAGATGGACTTCCAAAGCCTTATTACACAATAAAAGGCTTTTTTTCACTTTTAATTGACAACATTGGCACCCCAGGTCCTTAATTCACAGCCAGATTAGTGAATTCATTAACTCTGGCAGGAGTTCTGAGTGGAAAACCTCAGCCATATACTCTTGGTTCTGTGTTTGCATGTGGAGCAGCTCCCTGGAGCTCTGAGAGAGATAAAACAGCTCTGAAAAACTTTTTTACTTCTTAGCTTCTCTGCAGTTTCCTGGGCTCCTGGCAAAGTGCAAATGGCACTCTTGCGGCTGTGGTTTTGGTGCGTGGCTGGTTTGTTTCTTGGTGTTTTGGGGGTTTATATTAATATTTTTTTAGCCTTTTTTCTTCTTTCCTTTTCCCTGTCTGAAGTGCCTGTGAAATCCCAGGGACTGTTTTGGTTGGATGGACCTGAGGCTGCTTGGTGCTGTCTGGGAGCTCTGCTTGAGCAGCCACTGCAGGCTCTGCCTGAAGGGTGTCAAAAAATCATCACAGAATCCCAGAATGGCTCAGGCTGGAAGGGATCTCAGGGCTCATCTCCTCCACCCCCTGCCATGGGCAGGGACACCTCCCACCAGCCCAGGTTGCTCCAGGCCTCATCCAGCCTGGCCTTGAACAGGGAGGGGACAGCCACAGCCTCCCTGGGCAGCCTGTGCCAGAGTCTTCCTCACTCTGAAGAACTTCTTCCTCAGACCCAGCCTGGATTTGTGCCTGGGGCTGGCCTGACCCAGCTGCAGCACCTTGCCCTTTGCCTTCTTGACCCTCATGCAGTGGTCCCTGGCCACTTGTCAAGCCTGTCAGGACCCTCCTGGATGGATCCCTGCCCTGCAGTGAGTGCCCAGCAGCACACAGCAAAGCTGCTGAGGGGACCTCAGTGCCACTGCCCATGTGGCTGCAAGGCTGCTGAGCACCAACCCCTGCAGCAGCTCCTGCTGCTCCTCAGGAGCTCAGTGACAGCCTCAGCTCCTCTCAGCTTCCTTTGCTGGTTCTGTACAGCAAACCCTCTGCTTTCCAAGAGGTAATGGACCAACAGCAACACTTCTGTTAAAAACCTTCCTTCTGTCAGCCTCCTTTTGCTCTTTTCACAGCCAGGCCTCTCTTGAGAGTTGGAAACCCTCCAGAAAAGGAACCATTGATTAGAAGCTGCTTCCACCCCTTTGCATTCCAGTGCTAGCAGAGGCTTCCCCCCCTCCTGCCTGCTGTGTTGGATCCTTGTGCTGCTCTCTGTGGGTGCTTCACTGCCTTGGGTGCAGGGTGTGTGGCAGGGCCCTGCAGCACAGCACTGCCTGCTGCTGCCAGCACTTTTCCTCTTGGCTGAAAGGCTTTGGGGTTGCACCATAAAGCACAACAACAAGGCAAGGAAGAGCAGTGCTGGAAGGGCTGCAGGGATGATGTAATGGAGGTACAGAGGTTCAAGCACCAGCAGCTGGGACAAGGACTTGCTTCTCCTGAAGGGAATTGCTGAGCTGGTGTGGTGTTTGCAGCCACACAGCAGAGGCAGTTTCAGTCTGTTTCCTTCTGCAGGGTAGAAGCTGAGAGGGTTTTTACTTCGGCTGTTCATGGAATCACAGAATGGGTTGGGCTGGAAGGGACCTCAAAGCTTATCCAGTGCCAAGCCCCTGCCATGGGCAGGGTCACCTCCCACCAGCCCAGGTTGCTCAAGGCCTCATCCAGCCTGGCCCAAGGAGGAGGCATCCCCAGCTTCCCTGTGCAGCCTGTTCCAGTGTCTCCCCTCTTTTCCTGCTGCCATCCCTGCAGCTGGGCACAGATGGGGTTAGATGCAGTGGCTGGTTGTTGCTCTGCTCCTTAAGGTGTTGAGAGAAGATGTCCTGGTCAGGGAGGTCAGGAGTGCTCATGGGGGAAGCCAGAGCCCACCACTGGGCCAGGATCAGGAGGGCTGGGAGTGTGTGGTGTGAGGGAGGGGAGTCAAGACTTTCAAAGTCAGGTGGTTCCTGCCCTCCCCACCCCGCAGAGGAAGAAGGCAGCTCAGGGACTGACTTAAAACAAACAGCTCAGGGCAGTGCTGAGGGAGGGCTTTGTTTCAGCTGAGCTCCAAGCTGGCTTCCAAGGCTCTTGCTGCCCCAGCACGTTTGCTCTGCTGTCACCAATTAGCCACAGCCAGGCAGCACAGAGGCACCCAGGAGGAGCACAAAATCAGAGTCTCGGACTGGTTTGGGTGGGAAGGGACCTTGAAAGCTCATCCAGTCCAACCCCTGCAGCCAGCAGGGACATCCCCAACCAGAGCAGGCTGCTCACAGCCCCAAACAACCTGACCTGGAATGGTGCCAGGGGTGTGGTATCCCCCTCCCTTGTCCTGGGGAGGCCTGTTGGTGCTTTGCCCATTCCACTTTGTGCCCTTTGCCCCTTGTCCTGTGCTGGGCAGCACTGAAAAGAGCCTGACCCCTTCTGGACACAGCTGTTGTCACTGGTGATTGCAGTGCTGCAGTTTGGGAAGAGCAAAAGGGATGATGGAAAGCAGCAGCCCCCACAGCTCTGTGCACAGATTCCCCCTCCCATCTGTGCAGGTGCTGCTGAGGAGCTCTGCCAAAGCACAGCCACAGCTCTGGGTCAGAGAGAGCATGGGGCATGGATCTGGCCTGCCTCTGCTCTACCAAGCACCCTGGAGTGCAGTGCTTTGTGTTTGCTCCTGCTCACAGCCCCTGGGTGCCTGCAGAGCCCTGGGGCCATGGCACTGACACCCAGTTCATGGCAGGAAACAAGCACAGGAGGGAGTTCCAGCTCCTGGTGGAGCAGGTCAGCAACAGGTGGAAGAAAGGTGGCAAGAGGAGAGCAGAGGGAGCCCCAGGCACAGCAGAAAATACTCCAGGCACAGCAGAAGGCACTGCCAGAGAGCTGCCAGCAGCTACAGGTTGGTAACGTTGTGGAACAGACCTCTCTTGGGCCACACTGCTGGGAGGGTCCCAAAGCAATGTTCTCCTGCAGCCCTTGAGGGAGACAGGGAGGGGAATGAAACAGACTCTCCAGAGGGTCACCCCAACCCCTCACCCACACCTGAGGGGGCTGGTGGGAGTTGGAGGGGGGGGGACAGAGCAGCTCTGTTGAGGGGGGCTGGGCAGAGGCGTGTGTTGTTGAGACATGTTTTAGTCAGCTGGTTGAAAGGGGATCTTGGGCTCCAAGCCAGAGCTGCTGAAGCTGCTGAGCATGGGCAGGTGCCAGTGTGCAGGTCTGGACTGCAGGTGCTCCCTGGGTGCAGTGCAGAATCCTCTGCATGGGAAGAGTAAGATGAAGGAATATGAGTGGGGGAAGCTTCTCCTGTGTGCCATCAGTCACAAAGCTGCTCTGGTGTGGCAGAGGCAGCAGCAAGCTGGCACTGCAGAGTGGCTCTGCAAGCTCCATTTCCAGCTCTGCCCTGGGCAGAGGTTGTGGCTGCTCTGAGCTCCTTCTCTGTGCACTGAGCTTAAGGGTTGGAGGAGCTAAAGAAAAGCCACTTGGGTTGGCCACCAGAGTGCTCAGGTGGGGAAGCCCTGCCAGCAGGAGTGCCAGCCTGCCCTGCTGACTCCAGCCCCTGCTGCCACCCCCTCTGCTTCTGCCAGCCCTGCAAACCTTTCTTTACTCTTTCTGCACTGAGCTTCCAATTCCTCTTTGGCATCTCAGTGTCTGAGTTGGTGCCAGACTGCTGCACCTGGCTGACTGCAAACCAAGAAGACAGAGTCCCAGAGCCACAGAATCCTTTAGCCTGGGGAAGCTTTCTAAGGTCATTGAGTCCAACCCTCAACCCAACACCACCCTTAACCCATGTCCCTCAGCACCACACCTCCAGAGGGCTGATTTGTGGTGGAGGAGCAGGTGCCTGCAGGCTGTTTCCTCAGCGTTCATTATTAACAGCAATTACCTTTGGTATTAAGCTGCAAATTACATCAGGGAAAGGCAGCAGCAGTGCTCTGATGACCTGCAAAGAGAGGATCAGGGCAGCCCTGGGTACCAGGCCAGGCTAGGGGGGTGGTGAGGAGACTGAGAGCAGCCCTGCAGAGAAGGAGCTGGGGGTGCTGGTGGGGGAGAAGCTGGGCAGGAGCCAGCAATGGGCACTGGCAGTGCCCATTGCCAGAGATGGAGAGAAGGGATCCTGCCCCTCTGCTCTGCTCATACCTCACCTGCAAGACCCCAAGAGGGTGCAGAGGAGGGCACCAAGATGATCAGAGGGCTGCAGAAGCTCTGCTGTGGGGACAGGCTGAGGGAGCTGGGGGTGTTCAGCCTGCAGAAGAGAAGGCTCCAGGGAGACCTCTGAGCTGCAGTTCAGTATCTGCAGGGGAGCTGCAGGCAGGCTGGGGAGGGACTGTTCAGAAGGGGCTGTGGGGAGAGGAGGAGGGCAATGGTTTGGAGCTGGAGTTAGGAGGGAGCTCTGCACAGTGAGGGTGGGGAGAGACTGGGGTTGCACAGGGAGGTGGTTGAGGCTCCATCCCTGCAGACATTCAGGATCAGCCTGGATGTGTCCCTGGGCAGCCTGATCTGGCTGGAGGTGTCCCTGCTGCCTGCAGGGGGGTGACCAAGATGACCTTCAAGGGTCCCTTCCAACCTGATTCGAGCTGTGACTCTCTGAAACCTGTGCCCCTTGCAAGCCTAACTTGGAGGGAAGAGCTGAGGCTTGGCACCAATCCTTACCCCTGGTCTCCCTGGAGCCTTCTCTTCTCCAGGCTGAGCAGCCCCAACTCTCCCAGCCTGTCCTCAGAGCAGAGGTGCTCCAGCCCTTGGATCTTCTCTGTGGCCCTTTGGGAAGCTGCTGAATGGGAATGGGGCAGTGGTGTATTTAGAGCTTAATTTTGTCTGCAGTCTGTCCCCAGGCTGCAGAGATTGAACCAAGAGTGTTTTGCTTGGGCATTTGTGCTGATCTCTGCCTTTCTGCTTGGTAGGACACAGGGAAGAGCATCAGGCAGCTGCTGGCCCTGGAGGAGCCCAGACCCTTCAGACAGGAACTCCTGATGGCAAAAGAAGTGCCCCAAGTTTCTTGGAGGAGAGCCAGAGGTCAGCCTCTCCTGAGTTCTCCCTCTCATCTGGTTCAACAAGCAGGTGAGTGGAGTCTTTCTGGAGGCTTTTGTCCCTGGCTTGTCCCAGGTTAGACCAAAGAAGGCAAAACACTGCCAGCACCTTCAGGCTCTCCCCATCCTGCTTCATGGGATGGGCTCCTGAGCTGTGGCTGCTGCTTTGTTCTCCATGCTGCTGGCTGCTCATCTGCCTGAGGGTGGAGCAGGAATGCCTCCAGAGTTCTCTGAACAGTTCTGCAGTGCCCAGCTAGAGAGGTGGTGGTGTGGAGAGGTGAGGCAGAGCCAGAGGGGGCTGGCTGTACAACCAGGAGAGCTTTTGGTGTTCCTCTTCCCTTGCATCATCTCCCTCCTCTTTAAACTTCTGTTTAGAGGTCCAGAAGTGGCTGTGGCCTCAGGCTTTTAATAGCTCCTTGAGTACTGCTCTAAGAAATGGGCTTGAGCTGCCCCATTGCCTGTGGGCACTGATGGGATACCACTGAGCCCTGACCTCCTCACAGCCTCTCCCTTCCCTTGCTTCATGCATTCAGCTTTGGCTCCTGACCACTGCCTCCTCTGAGTGCAGAAAGTGAAGGGCCCAGGCAGGCTTCAGAACTGATGTAAAATGTGCTTTGGGTAGCTTCCAAGCCCCACCTGGGGGTGTTCCTGTGTGCCCTGCTCTGGCAGGGGGTTGGACTGCATGGTCTGCAGAGGTCCCTTCCAACGTGAGCCATTCTGTAGTTCTCTTAGTATTCTATAAATCCATTTTGGGTCACAAGGAGCTTTAGCAGCCAGCCTGGGGCCTGGAGCTGCTGCTGGAGGCAGGCACTAAACAGTGACTGAAGGGCTGGGAAGGAAAAGGAAAGAGGAGCTCATCTTGGGGGCTGGGGAGCATCAGGTGTAAGCTGTCTGTGTCCAGTGAGCTGTCTGCATTTCCCTGGGCTCAAGACAGCCTGCAGCAGCCCCCTGTGTGCCACCAGCAGAGCTCTGCTGGGGCAGGAGGGGCTCTGCTGGTGTTCCACAATGTCAGCACTCTTCTGCTTGGCTGCAGCCTGCACTGGGCAGCAGGAAGGCTGCTTCCCTCCCGGTGGCCTTCCCTCCCACCTTGCTGAGTGTTTTTCTGCCTGGGTTGTTGCTGTAGCACTACTGCAAGTGGCCTATCAGGGTTTAATGAATTGCTGTTTAATGTGTAACCAGCCTCAGGAGCCTGCTGCTGCTCCTCACTGCTCTCTCACAGCTGCCTTTGCTGGCAGCTCTTCCCCACTGGGTGCAGATAACTTCTCTCAGCCTCCTCTGCCCTGCTCGGGCAGGGCCCAGTGCTCTGTGCTCCTGAAGAGTGCCTGATGTTGCAGTGTCTTCTCTGCAGGTCTCCAGACACCCTCAGGAAAAGTCCCTCTGCAGCCTTCCTGCAGGATCCCTTCAGGTCCTGGCAGGCAGCTCTGAGGTCCCCCTGGAGTCTCCTCTTCTCCAGGCTGAACACCCCCAGCTCTGCAGAGCAGCAGGCACTGAGTGACAGAGGGCAGGCTGCCCAGGGCCTTGGCCAGCCTGGCTTTGCTGCACAGGGAGGAGAGCCCATGGCCAGGCTGGGCAGTTGTGGTACCTGACCCCTCCACACTGCCAAGGCTTTTCCTTGCCTTTTGGGGGGCTTCCTGTGTTCCAGTTTGTGCCTCTTGTCTCTCCTGTGCCTGGATACCACCTGGGGCAGGCTGGCAGCTTTGCTCCTGCCTTCAGGTTTGCTGCACAGAGCTGAGGTCCTCTCAAGCCCTCTCTGCTGAAGGCCAAACAGTCTCAGCCCTCTCAGCCTCTGCTCTTGGCTCTGAGGAGAATGAAGGGTGGCAGGAGTGGCTCTGTGGAGCAGCACTCTGGGTGCTGAGTCACAGGGACTGAGAATCCAGAGTCCTGTGGTTGGAGAAGCCATGGAGATCATGGAGTCCAACCATTCCATGCCTCTGCCAAGGCTGGGGCTCAGCCATGGCCCTCAGCACCACAGCTCTGCCTCTCTGAAACCCCTCCAGGGATGGGGATTCCACCAGCCTTGCAGACAAGGTTCCAGGAGCTCCTGGCGGCTCTTGCAAGCTTGCTGTGCCCTGGGCTTTGAGTGTCTCTTAGGAGGGAAGGAAGTGGCCCTGTGGCTGTGTTCCAGAGGCTGGGTCTCTGTGCCTGCAGCCTCAACTTGCCAGCTTGCAGTGGGGCAGCCCTGGGCAAGCAGATGGCAGCAGACCCTGAGGCTTGGTTTGTGTGGTGCTGGGCAGGGGCTGGTGCTGGGCCAGCTCCTGCAGCTTTGCAGGGGCTGCCAGGCTGGGCAGGTGCACAGATGATGGATGGAGCTGCCTCCTCCTGGCTGTGCCTGCCCTGCAGCTCTGGGTGTTGTTTTAGCTCCACAGAATGAATGCCTTCAGCTTGGCTCCTCACCCAGAATTCAAACTTCCTCTTCTCCCATATTTCACTTGGCTTTTATTTCTCTGGATGGCAAATTAACCTCCTGATATTACAGACCTTGGAAAAAAAAGGCAATTTTAATCTTGGATAGTGAGTTCTTGGGAGGTAGAAAGGGCTTGGATTAGCTCCTCCAAGGTGCCATCAGAGCCCTGTCTCGCTGCCAGCTCGCTGGGTGAGGGATGTTGTGATGATTCTCCTGCTGGCCCTGCACATCTGAGGCAGACTCTGATTCTTGCTCTGTCAGCAGCCTTCTGTCTGTCTGAGGCACTTCTCCTGAGGGTGTTTGAAGCTGAGGCAGAGCAGGGTTAGACTGGAGCTGAGGAAGAAGTTCTTCAGCAGGAGGGTGGTGAGACTCTGGCACAGGCTGCCCAGGGAGGCTGTGGCTGCCTCCTGTCTGGAGGTGTTCAAGGCCAGGCTGGATGAGACCTTGAGCAGCTGAGTCTAGCTGAGAGGTGTCCCTGCCCATGGTGGGCAGGTTGGAGGAGATGATCTCTGAGGTCCCTTCCAACCTGAGCCATTCTGTGGTCCTGTGATAAACTCTTTATGGAGGGAGATGTGTTGGGTCCCTCTGTGGTCATCCTAGGGTTAAGGTTTTGCTCCCTGCAGTGACACAAACCCAGCAGAACTCCCCAAGGAATGGTGTGGGCTCAGCAGCACTGTGGTGCTGTGCCCAGCCGTGGCTGTCTGGAGCTGTATTTTAGCTGTGAGAATCAGAGGATATCCTCTGGGGTGGGTGAAGGCTTTGCACATTGAAATGTCAAATATGAAATATATTTGGAGGTCCTCCCTGCTCCTGGCAGCTGCCCTGAGCAGCCAGGGCTTTGTGTGGCCCCTTGGCTTGGGGCAGGCTGTGCCATGTCTGCAGCCAGCATTGGGCAGTGGTTTAAGGGTAGAGCAGAGCAGGTTTAGGGTGGATGTGAGGAGCAAGTTCTGCACCAGGAGGCTGCTGGAACACTGCAGCAGGGAGCCCAGGGAGGTGCTTGAGGCCCCATGCCTGCAGATGTTCAAGGTGAGGCTGGAGGAGGCTCTGAGCAAGCTGCTCCAGTGGAGGATGTCCTGCTGAGTGCAGGGGGTTGGGCTGGGTGACCTCTGGAGGTCCCTTCCAAGCCAACCCCTTCTATGCTTCAGAGGAGGAGGTGACAATTTTCCCCCTGCTGGGCAGCAGACAGAGGCCATGGTGGAGGTTACAGTCTTGCCCCAGGGGTAGTCTCCTCACAGCCTGATGACCTCAGGAGGCAGCAAAGTGGCAGAGAGAGGCCAAAACAAAGGCAGGAGCTGTGCAGGGTCACTTTTCAGAGCGCTGGAGTCACTCAGCAGCCTGCAGACAGCTTTAGGGCTCGGCACCACCAGTCGGGACTGCAGCCAGGCTGGCTGCAAGGACCTCAACAATGGGAAAGGAGCAGAGAAGGGAGGAGGGGCAGTGATGATGAGGAGAATGGAGCATGGGGAGGAAGGAGGCCGTTAGAGGGGGTTGTGCTTTTAGAGGAATTGTTCCTCCTTAGAACTTTGGGTTAGGAGGAAAGGTTGGCTCCTGCTGACTGCAGTGAGAGCCTGGCAGCAGCAGCCAGAGGAGGCTGTTGGTCTGCTCTGAGATCACAGAATCCCCAAGGCTAGAAAAGACCTCCAAGATCATAGAATTGTCCCAGCTGCTGCCAAGCTCCTGGGGAAGGTGGTTCAGGTAGATCCAGCAGATCCTAGCCCCTTCTGAAGGCCTCACAGGCATGCTGCAAGCTGGAGAGGAGCCCCTGAGAGCCAGGGAGCTCTGAAAGAGTGAAGCAAAGCAGGGAGGCAGTAGAGCCTGGGCAGAGCAGTAGCAGAGGTGAGGTTTAGAGATTTAGTAGAGGTCTAGCAGAGGTGAGAGCCATGCACAGGAAGGGCCCAGGCTGCTCAGCTTGCAGCCCTCCAGAGGCAGGAAGGTGAAGCCATGCTCAGGGGGTCAGGTTGCCAGGGTTGAAGAGGACATGCTGGGAAGCCAGGAGGACCTGCTAGTGAACAGTTCAGAACCACAGAATGGGTTGGGTTGGAAGGGACCTCAAAGCCCATCCAGTGCCAACCCCCTGCCATGGGCAGGGACACCTCCCACAGCCCAGGCTGCTCAAGGCCTCATCCAGCCTGGCCTGGAACACCTCCAGGGTGGGGGCAGCCACAGCCTCCCTGGGCAAAATACTGAAGAAATGATCAAACCTTCCTAAATTCTGTGACCTGTGGGTGGGCTGAAATGTAAGGAGACAACACAGAATGTCTCTGGTTGGAAGAGGCCTCCAATCTCATCTAGCCCAACCTCTGGCTCACCCCTAAACCATGTCCCTGAGCTGCAGGTCTGCAGGCTGCCTGCACACCTCCAGGGATGGTGACTGCAGCACTGCCCTGGGCAGCCTGCTCCAGTGTTTGAGAGCCTTTCAGTGCAGAAACATTTCCTGCCCTGCAGCCTGAACCTGCCCTGGCCCAGGCTGGGAGTGAGGCAGCTGCTTTGTTTCTTATGAGTTAATTTTCTGCAGGCTCAGTGCTGCTCATTTAACACCAGAAGGGCTTGGGTGAAGAAACTAAGAGTGAGGTTAAGAGATGGATCCTGCTGGTGGCCAGAATTTCTTCTCCTTAGTTGGAAATGACTCTTTCTGCTGATTGTTTTTCAGTTCTCTGGCAGATTTGAGGAGGCTTTTCTCCATGGGAGCAATTTTTCCCCCTGCATGTGGAGGGAAGCTGCAGGAAGGATTAGCTCAGCTCAGGCATCCTGAAAGAAATCGATGGGGGAGAGACAAGGAGCAGGCAGCTGGGGGATGTCTGGGGGCTGGGGGCTGCTGGAAGAAATTGGGGTGCATCAAGAAGAGTGTGGCCAGCAGGTCAAGGGAGGTTCTCCTCCCACTCTACTCTGCCCTGGTGAGACCACAGCTGGAGGGTTGTGTCCAGTTCTGTACTCCCCAGCTCAAGAGGGACAGGGACAGACTGGAGAGAGTCCAGCAGAGGCTGTGAGGATGCTGAAGGGCCTGGAACAGCTGTGTGAGGAGGACAGAGGAGGACAGGCTGAGAGCCCTGGGGCTGAGAGCCTGGAGGGGAGAAGGCTGAGAGGAGACTTCACTGATGTTTGTAAACATCTGAAGGGTGGGGGGCAAGAAGGGGCCAGGCTCTCTGCTCAGGGGTGTCCTGGGACAAGACAAGGAGCCATGGGCACAAACTGGAACCCAGGAGGTTCCACCTGAAGAGGAGGAGAAGCTTGTTTGGTGTGAGCGTGCTGGAGGCCTGGAGCAGGCTGCCCAGAGAGGTTGTGGAATCTCCTCTGAAGACTTTCAAGCCCCACCTGGATGTGTTCCTGTGTGTCCTGCCCTGGGTGACCCTGCTCTGGCAGGGGAGTTGGACTGGATGAGCTCCAGAGGTCCCTTCTAGTCCCTACCGTTCTATCATCCTGTGGGAGCTTTTCAGCTTCAGCTGGAGAGTTCAGAGCCCTGCAGGACCCTTAGGCAGCTGCATCCTCAGCCCCAGAGCTGTGTCATGTCTCCAGGGCTCTCTGGTGGCTCCTGAGCTGGTGGCCAACCACGTCCTCATGTGTGGGCTGAGGAGGAGCTGGCTGCAGAACATTCTGTGCCTGATCTTAGAAGGCTTTGCTGGGCACAGGCTGAGTTGGGGATGCAGATGATGAGCTCCCAGCCTCCTTCTGAGCCTTGGCCAAGTGTTTCACTTTCATTGCTCTGCTGGTGACAAAAGGCTCTGAGGCTGCCTCGGGGCGGGCAGCACGGCCAGGCACCAGACGTGGGCTGCTTCTATTTTAGGGACTAAAAGCTCACAAATAGCCTCAGGTCCTCCTCTCCTTTGCATCTCAGTGCCCCTGCAACACTGGGCCACCCTAGTTCAGCAGAATGCCAGCAGCTAATTCCCCGGGACCTAGCTGGGTCCCTCTCAGCAGCTCCTGACAGACAGAACATAAACGTGCTGCCCTGGCCAGCCTTGTTTTGACAGCCTGCTCTGGCCTGGCCTTCCTCTGAACATCTCACAGTGGAGCTGGTGCTGGAGCAAGGAATGTAAACAGTGTCCTGAGCCTGGGGAGAGGAGCAGAGCCATGGCTGGGATAGGGCCAGCAGACAGCTGCAGCACCAACACACAGCCCTGCTCAGCTCAGGAGCTGAGGGACCCTCTGCCTGCCATGGGCTGTGTCCCAGGGCTTCCTCACCCCACAGGCACAGCAGGCTAGCTGGGAAGGGAGCCCAGGGATCATCTGCTCCAGGTCCAGAGGAGGGCAGCAAGGTCTGGAGAACAGGACTGGGGAGGAGCAGATGAGGGAGCTGGGGGTGTACAGCCTGGAGAGGAGGTGTCTGGAGCCAGGTGGGTTTGGTCTCTTCTCCCCAGTCTCAGGTAATAAAAGGAGAGGAAATTATCTGAAATTGTGCCAGGGGAGGGTTAGATTGGAGATGAAGAACAATTTCTTTGCTGCAGGAGTGGTCAGGGGTTGGCATAGGCTGTCCAGGGAGGTGGTGGAGTTCCCATCCCTGGGGGTGTGCAGGAAAGCTGTTGGAGTTACCACCAAGCAGAGCTGGGCAGGGAGCTGCCTTGTGTGGTGAATGCTGACCATGAAACCTGTGCTGCCTGGGGGGGATGTGGTGCAGCACTCAGCTCCTGCCCTGTGCTGCTGCTTGAGAGCATTTCTGGGTGGCTGAGATTCCTTCTTGCTGCCAGTGCAGCGTGGAGGGACCCATCCCATCCAGGGACTGTGCTGCCTTTGTAGGTAGGCAGAGCCTTGCTTTGCTGCAGCTGTTGCTAAAGTAGCTCACATTTGGCTTCTGTTCCCCTGCAGCTCCTGCTCAGACATTCTGAGAGACCCACAAGTGCCTGGGACATGCTTAGCCTCCATTGGCAAGTGAGTAGAACCCATGAGTGCTGAAGTCACAGAATGCTAGGGTGGGTTGGGGTGGAAGGGACTGTGACCCTGGAATTCTGTGACTCTTTTCTTTGTGGGTTTTGTTTTTTGTTTTGTTTTTTTTCTGTCTCCCCAGCAGTTTCCTGGCTCTGGGAGGTACCAAAAGAAAGTCTCCTCAGTCCCAAATGCTGAAGAGCAAGAGGAAGAAGAGGTAGAGCTGTACTGGTGTCAGGCCCCAAGCCCTGCAGGAGGCTGTGCCAGGTTTCAGTGGATCTGCGCACCTCACAACCTGCTGAACTTTCACATAGCTGCCACCTCAACTGCCTTAAAATCCCCTGCTTGGTATGCTGCCCTCCCCACCCTGAGATGGGCATGGAGTGCTGGAGTCCTGCTGCAGCCTGGGCTGGCTCTGCTGTGCCCAGCTCCCCTGGCATGCTGTGCCCTTGCTGCTGAAGGCCACTAGACTACACATGGCCACTGGTCCTGCTGCCATCCCATCCTGGGAAGCAGGCACTGAACTGGGCAGATGCTGATGCTCCAGATCCCTGGAGCAGCCTGGGCAGAGGCAGGGAGGGAGCTGAGGGGTGGGAAGAGCTCCTGCTCTGCAGCAATCTGCTCCCTTGGGAGTCCTGCCTGGGTGAGGCTCCCCTCAGCAGGGGGCCCTGCTGCAGGGCACAGCCATGAAGGCTGCAGGTGGTTGGGCATGAAGTGTTGTGGCTCCAGAAGGTCCTGGCTGCCTTGGTGGAGATCTTGATGAAATAAAAGCAGTGGCACAGAATGAGACCTGAGCAGCAGGGGAGCTTCATGACAACAGAGCCTGAGAGCAGAGCACAGCCCAGGGGCAGTGCCCCCAGGGGTTTTCACCCAGCACTGGGGCTCTGGCTGTGGCCCTTCCCTAGGGACTCTGCAAAGGAGGCACAGAATCTGCTTAAGGGTCAGTGTCCTGTGTCTTCTGACTTTGCATTTTGCTGTCTCCTGTCCCCCTCCTCACACCCTGTCTCCCAGCAAGATGTGAGAGGCTGGAGCAGGACCAGAGAAGGGCAAGGAAGCTGGGGAAAGGTCTGGAGAAGAGGGCTGGGGAGGGGCAGCTGAGGGAGCTGGGGGTGTTCAGCCTGGAGAAGAGGAAGCTGAGGAGACCTCATTGCTCTCTACAGCTCCTTGAGAAGAGGCTGCAGCCAGGGGGGTTTGGGCTCTGCTCCCAAGCAGCAAGTTGCAGCAGCGTTGCTGTGGTCCCAGCACACAGAGCCCTGAGCAAGCATCTCTGCCTTGCTCTGCTGGGAGCTGCTGTCCTGGGCAGCTGAGACTCCTCCTCAGGGAGCAGCCAGCAGGACCTGGGCCTGCTGCCTTCAGCCCCTGGCATGGTGCTGGGATCCTTCCTTGCAGAGCCAGCTGTTCCTGGCTCCCTGGTCAAGCTGTGAGAGCTTCTGTCTCAGAGGAGCAGCTCCTGCCAGCACTGGGGGACAGCCCAGGGGCCTGCTGGGCTGGCTTGGGAGGGTGTGCAGGGCTGCAGCAGGTCAGCAATCTGTAGTGACTGTGCTCAGGAGCTAGTGGGCTGCAGCTCAGGACATCTGCACTGAAGGTGAGCCGCAGAGCTGTGCTGCTGTGCTAATTGGGGTGCTCAGATAATGAGGCCATTACTTGGTGGGGTGGAAGAGAGACCCAGCAGCTCTGGCACCCTCAGTGCCAGCATCAATCAAACTGCTTGGCTGCCAACCTCTCAAGGTTCGGGGCTTTTATCTCACTGATTGCTGAAGCCACCACTCAGAGTGTGAAATGGTTCCCTTGGCTGGTGGCCACCTAAGCACAGAGGGACAGGCTCCTGCTGCTGGGGGGAGACCTTGCAGGAATGTGCCTGTGGTGAGCAGCCTCAGTGACCCGCCACAGACCTCTGGGCTGAAGAAGCTGCTGGGGAACGTCACCAGCGTCACCTCCTCCCCTGGCTTTGCACGGGTGAGTTGCTCTGTGAGCCCCTACAGGTCTGGTCCCACTGGAGGTGTGGGGCAGGCACAGCCCTGGCACAGAGCCGTGGTGCCACACTGCTGTGTGCTGCCGAGGAGCAGAGCTCAGTGGACCATCAGCGTGGGGCCTGAGGAGGTGTGTACATCTTTGTAAGGAGGTGGGGTCTGCCTGTGGTGAACCTGAGCAGGGCTGGGTGTGAGAAGTGGCCGTAGAGCTGCTGCTTGGAGGCTCAGGATGGAGCCCTGGAGTTGGTGTCCTGGTGGCTCTCACACAGAGCCGGGTCCCCGGGCAGGGGCTGCGGTGGCCCTGACTGGTGCTGCTGGTCCCAGCGCTGGGGCCACCTCCAGCCGGGTCCTGCCTCTGCCGCGGGTGTTTGCTGGTCCCCTGGGTGCTGCACATCCGTCCCCAGCCCTAAACTTCCAGAAACTGGACAGCATCAGGGGAAAAAACAACAGTGGTGGAGACACAGCGTCCTGCCCGCGGCGTCCGCTCCACGGCGTCCTCCCCAGGCTGGCCCCCGGCGCTCCCTGCCGCTTCTCTGCTCCGCCGTCAGCGCGGCAGGGAGCTGTGAGCAGCCTGGCTGGGGACAAGAGTCACGGCAGGGAGCTGTGAGCAGCCTGGCTGGGGACAAGAGTCACGGCAGGGAGCTGTGAGCAGCCTGGCTGGGGACAAGAGTCACGGCAGGGACCTGTGAGGAGCCTGGCTGGGGACAAGAGTCACGGCAGGGACCTGTGAGCAGTCTGGCTGGGGACAAGAGTCGGAGCAGGGCAGAGGGAAGACAGCGCTGGGGGCTGGTGCTGTGCAGGATGTGGTGATGCCTGCTGCCCACGCAGCCCTCGCTGGGCATCATCCTGCTCCGGGCTGTGTCCCAGCCCTTGGCCGGAGCCGAGGTGGGCAAGGCAAGGGGGAGCCCAGCTGTGCTATGGAAGTGAGCAATCGCTCTTGGGTTCTGCCTCCTCCTTTCCCACTGCCACTGGGCTGACTCTGAACGGCCTTAAGCACTGTTTGTAGCCCCCCAGCCACTGCCTGCGCTGGGCTTGCTGCTGCAGGGGCAGACTGGGGCCCTGGGGACCCTCCACTCTGTCCTGCTGCAGATCCAGACCCCATCCCCAGATCAGTGGATCCCAGAAGCTCCTTCCATCCTGCTGCAGATGCAGACCTCATCGCTAGGTCAGAAGATCCCAAGGTTCCCAGAATCTCCACTCCACCCTGCCTTGATGCAGGTCCAGCCCCCATCCCCAGGTCAGCAGATCCCAAGGATCCCAGAGTCTGACCCCCTACTCAGGCTGGAGGATCCTGGTGCAGAGCCTGGGGCTCTGCTGCAGGAGCTCCTGGGAAGCATGCTGCTGGCAGTCAGGTTGGAGGGGATGCTGGGCTCCATGGAAGGTGGTGTCCAGAAGCTTTGGGAACGGCTGCCTGAGGCAGAAAATCCATCCAGGAGGAAATAAATTTAGTCACGGAACTGTCTTCAGGCCAGGGCAGGAGAGCAAGCCCTGAACCAAAATAATCAGCGGCAGGAAAATGTCCCTGCGCAGGCTGCCCCCGGGGCTGCTGGAGAGGCGCCGGCGCCGGGGTGCTGCAGGGCAGGGGCTCCACGCCTGCTCCCACCACGGGTTCCCCCCCCCCCCCCCCCCCCAAACCCAGCAGCCGCGGGGCTAGGCAGGGCTCCCGAGGGTGGGCTGAGCTGCTTGGGCTGGTGCCAGAGCTGCTCTCTGGAAGAAGAAGGCATTGCCACAGGCCTAGGGCTGTTACCTGACCCCCATCTCCGTGCCCCCGCGGGTGGGGAGAGAGACGCTCCGGTGCCAGCCGAGCTGGGAGAGCCCGGGACAGGTTCTGGGGAGAAGGCCTTGGGGGTGTGGGTTGATGGAGAGCTCATCCTGAGCCAGCAGTGTGCTGCAGCCCCACTGCTTGCAGCAGCTCTGGAAGCTCAGCAGAGCCAGGCTGGGGCTGTGTTTGGGTCTTGAGGGACCTGCCATGAGTGAGGCTTTCTCTGGCCTGGCTCTGAGTGGCCAAGCCCCGGGTCTGGCCCTACCAGCCCAGCTGCCAGCTCCCAAGTTCAGTGGTAGCTTGGCTGCTCCTCATCTCCTCTGGAAGCCTTTGGCAGGGACCTGCCACATGCTGGGCTCCTGTTTGCACTTAGTGACAATTAACTAAGGGTCTGGCTGATTGCCTGTCCCTGGGTAATGGGCAAGGAACTCCAGCCTGGCTTTCTGATTTGCTCATTAATTGCTGTCTTTGGGTTTCATTCCTGTCTATTAAAGCCATCTTCAGCTGCTGCCTCCTTCTGCCAGCCATGGATTCACCTGAGGACAGCCCTAGGGTGGTTTCAAAGCTAGCTGGAGATGTCTTAGATGGGTAAAGAATAATTGGGATGTAAAAAAAGGATTGGGCTGTTTGTATGAGAGGGGTTTGCTGTGCAGGTGCCTGCAGGGGGCTTGAGGAAAGTCACTGCTGCCTTGTATCCCCTGTGGGGGCTTCTGAAGCCATGAGCACACCTGGGAAAGATTCATCTGGGGTGTGAAAGAGAAAACCAACAACAAACACATCAAAGAGAGTGAAGAAATAGCTGTGGGAGACCAGAGAACCAGACCCTTTTGTACAAGCTTTGATCCAGCTTCCCCAGGATCACCATGGCCAGGAGGGGTTGGAAGCTCTCCACACAAGGAGACTCCACAACCTCTCTGGGCAGCCTGCTCCAGGCCTCCAGCACCCTCACAACAAACAACTTTCTCCTCCTGTTCAGGTGGCACCTCCTGGGTTCCAGTTTGTGCCCCTTGTGCTGTCCCTGGGCACCACCAAGCAGAGTCTGGCCCCAGCCTCTTGCCCCCCACAGCTCCTTTAGCTCTTGCTGAGCATTGCTCAGCTGCCCTCTGGGGCTGCTCTTCTGCAGCCTCTCAGCCCCAGGGCTCTCAGCCTTTGCTCCTCACAGAGCTGCTCCAGGCCCCTCAGCAGCTCTGTAGTCTCCCCTGGATTCTCTCCAGCAGTTCCCTGTCCCTCTGGAACTGGAGAGCCCAGAACTGGACCCAGTGCTCCAGAATTGGCCTCCCTAGGGCACAGTAGAGGGCAAAGAGAACCTCCCTTGACCAGGACAGGTACAACCCTACTCCAGGACAGCTCTACACCAACCAGCCCTACACTGGAACACCCCAACCCCAGGCTAACCCAACTCCACCTCAGGACAACACTGCATGGGTCACTCCTGAGGGCAGGAGCCATGGCACCAGGAAGTAACCTTTGCACCAGGCTGCTCAGGACCTGCTGTTCTTCACCCCTGAGAGGCTCGATCCAGGCAGGGTGCTGATGGAGCTGTGCATCAAAGCCCTTGCCAAAGCCACCCCAGGGACCCTGCCCCACACCACCCCAGGGTCCCTGCCCAGCCAGGTTGGCCCTGCCAGGCTGAAGGGGGCACCCAGGCATTTCACCTGGGAAGGAAGGAAGCTGGTGGGGGGCACACAGGTTCCACCCAACCCATGTAAGCTCTGCTGAGGGTTGTAAAGGCTCTCCCCATGCAGCTCCTGAGCCTGCCTGGGTGTGGGCTCTGCAGCCGGCTCCATAACAACCTGGGTCATGCTGCAGAGCTCCTTCTTCACCCCCTCCTGGCCTCCAAGCCCATAAAAGCCACTGAAGCCTGCAGAGACCCTGGGAACGAGCTGGGCTGTTGTGGGCTGGTGGAACTCCAGACACACATGGATGTGTTCCTGTGTGACCTTCTCTAGGTGCCCCTGCTCTGGCAGGGGGTTTGGCCTAGATGATCTGAGGTCCCTTGCAGCCCCTCCATTCCCTGACTCCCTGGGAGGGAGGGGGCTGCAGGGCTTGGTGTTTCCAGGGACTGTCCCAAAGCTGGAGCTCTTCAGAGCCAGTGCAGGGGTGAGGGCTGGGAGCAAGGCCTGGGATGAAGACAATTTCCCATGCAGAGGCAGCAGCCCAGGCACCCTGCCCTGCTCCCTAGCTGCACTGCCTGGGCTGCTTCCACGCAGGAGGGTCCTGGAGCTGCTGCAGCTTCCTCCATAAACCACTGGCCTGGACTTGATGTTTTGCCAGGCTCCTGTGTCATGGGGGCTGTAAAGTTGGGATTCAGGAGAGCTCTTGGAAAAAAGCAGCTATTTTGGAGTGTCAGCCAGCCCAGAGGGGAGTAAATTTAGCTGTGTGCAGCACTTGTGGTTTTGATTACTCCAAAGTGGGTATTTTTAAACCCAAAATGTTCCCAGCTCCACAGCAGCACTGAAGGTTCTGAGCTGGAGGGAGCTGGGGGTGACCCAGAAGCCTTTTTGTTCTCACAGGGCTCTCTGCTGGGCACCACCTGTGGTGGGTTGGTAGCTGTGGAGCAGCCACAGCTTTGACATGAGACCAAGGTGCTGGGGCCATGAACATCATCTCCTGTGGGGCCACAAGCATCTCCTGGTGCTGTGGGGCCAGCACCTGGGGAACAGCAGCAGGAGTTGGACGTTGTCCCAGGTGACAACATGGACATGTCCCTGTGCCAGCTGAAGCTCAGGAATGGCCAAGCTGGGCAGAGCCTGAGGGGAGCTGGACTGGGAATGCTGTGGGAGGAGGATTTCTGGGACCACTTGATCCTCACAGCCTGTCTGGCCATGCTGCCAGTCCCTGGGCTGGAGGGGAAGCCAGTGAAGACCAGGATGACTTTGATCCCTGCAGGGTCCCTGTGAGCTGCCTGCCAGCAGCAGCTCTGCTGCTGGCCCAGCATGGTGCTGGGAGCTGCTCAATGCTGGCACCTTGGGAGGAGGCAGCCCAGGGGTGGCAGCCTGTGCTGCAGCAGGAACCTGCTACCCAATTCGTTTTCCACCAAAGAGGTTTCTTTATTGCTGTTCTTGGGCGAATCTTTGGGGCTTACCAAAACAAACAGCCTGGCTGCCAAAGCTGAGGGCCAAACCCAGGAGGATGAGGAAATCCATGGAAGGGTTGGGCCTTGCGTAAGGGGCAGGGCTGGTGCCAAGCCCCAGAGAGTGGCTTCTGCCTCCAGGCTGCCTGGGGGAGACAAGCTCTGCAGGGTGGGTGGTGGTCCTGGTTTTCCTGGGTATGTCTTCCTGGCTGGGCAGCAGGAAGGCTTTGGCTGTCCTGGGAAGTGGCAAAGCAGCTGAAAGCTGCCCAGAAAGCTCTGACTGAAGCTTGTCCAGCCACAAATGTGAGGGAGGTGGCTGGTGGGAAGGGGACAGGAGAGGAAGTGATGCCCTTGGGGAGCTGCCTGGGTGCTGATTCATGGATTCATAGAATGGTTTGGGTTGGAAAGGACCTTCAAGATCATCTGGTCATGGATGTCCCCTTCCTGGAGGTGTTCAAGGCCAAGCTGGATGAGGCCTTGAGCAAGATGGGCTGGTGGGAGGTGTCCCTGCCCATGGCAGGGGGTTGGAGCTGGATGATGTTTAAGATCCCTTCCAACCCAACCCATGCTGTGATTTCATGTTGGGGCCAAGAGGAGCTCTGTGTCACCTGAGGTGAGTGTCCCCCCCAGCACTGTGTCCCAAAGCAGATTCACCTCTTGGTGTCCTGCAAGATGCTAAAGGAGCTGTGCAGGAGCCAAGGGCAAACTTCTCCTTGACTCTACTGGAGCAAAGTGGATGTCAGGAGGAGGTTGTTTACAATGAGGGTGGTGAGACACTGGAACAGTCTGCCCAGGGAGGTGGTTGAGTCTCCCTCTCTGGAGACATCCAAGATCAGCCTGGATGTGTCCCTGGGCAGTCTGCTCTGGCTGGAGGTGTCCCTGCTGCCTGCAGGGGGGGTGGCCAAAATGAGCTTGGAGGCTCCCTTGCAACCTGATGCACTCTGTGGAAGGTTTCACCCCAGGTCACCTCCTGCAGAACTGTCCCAGAAGAAGCAGGACAATGACGGAAGCACAGCCTGGTGGGTCACTGTCCCAACAATTCCCACAGCAGCTTTATGGCTGGGAGGAGCAGGAACAGGGACCCTGGAGGGGAGAACTTGCCAAAGTATCCAACATTTCTGCATCCTGCCTGGAGCCTCCCAAAATCCTTTAAAAATAACCATGGAGATGCTTGCTCAGGGCTGAGCTTGGGACATGGGCAAGGAGCAGCAGCCCCTGAGCTTTAGTGGGAGCCGGGAGGCTTTGTAGGGAGGCTTTGGTGGGAGCTGGAGGGCTTTGGTGGGAGCTGTGAGACTTTGCTGGGAGCTGTGGGCTGCAGCAGCCCGGATGGGAAGGTTCTGCTGCAGCCACCAGTTTGGGTTGAAGGCCTGGGAGTGCCCCAGGGGCTGCTGCTGCTGCCAGGCGCAGGGAGCGGACCTGGTGGGTGCTAGAGGCTCTTCTGAGCTCTTGGGTCCCTGCTTCCCCTGTAGGGGTCTGTGCCCAGGGACAAGCAGTGCTGTGTCCTGCCGAGCACGTGGCGCTGGTGGCAGCCGATGTCGCTCACGGAGATGTTGAGCCCTGAAGGATGACTTCAGAGTGCTCCGAGCCACAGCTCCTGGAGTAGATCCTTGAGCTCTGCGTAGGGCACCCCGTGGGTGCCGGGGTCTCGGTGCCCAGGGCTCCGCCGTTCTCTCCAGGTCTCTCGCAGCCCACCGAGGCGCGGAGCGGCCCCGCCAGCTCCCACCCATCACCGTGGAACCTGCCGGAGCAGGAGCCGGCGCCTCCGGTCTCGCCGCTCCCTCTCGCGGTGGCCGCTCCGAGCGCAGGCACTGCAGGTGGCGGGACCCGGCCCCGGGACCCCGCACCCCCGGCGGGGCAGCATCCAGCCCAGGGACCCGGCACCCCCGGCGGTGCAGGATACAGCCCCCGCCCCGGAGCTGCTGCCGGGTGGGGCCGCAGGTAGGACGGGACCCTAGCGCTGCCTCGGGGATCCCGCAGCACCCGTAGCGGGTGGGATGCCCACGGGGCGGGGAGAAGATGCTGAAGCGGGGTGTGGGTGGGGAGGCCCCGGGGGGCTGGAACAGGGACACGGCGCCGCTTTCCCGCAGCCGAGGTTTGTCTGGGGGCAGGAGGCTGCGGAGGCGTTGGGAGCACTGGGAGGGGCCGGGGAGGAGCCGGGCAGATCCCCCTCCCGGTCCCGGGGACAGGGCTGTAGACAGAGACAGGGCTGGCGGCTCCTCCTCGGAAGGCAGGGACGGAGCGGCACAGCCCGCGGGGTGCGAGCACCGGCAGGAAGCCGCCTGCCGCGGGGACACGGTGGGCGCAGCCCCGGGACCCCTTGGAGAGGACCTGCCGCCAGCCTCGGTGCCACCAGGCTCTATGTGCGACGGAGCTGGCCATGGAGAAGTTGTACCTGGCGGGGAGCAGCCTGTGGACCATCAACGGCTCTCTGGGGAACGGCAGCCTCCGCCTGGAGAACCGGAGCTCCTCAGGCAGGAACAGCACCACCGACCCCCTGAAAAGGAACGAGGACATGGCTAAAGTGGAGGTGACCGTCCTCTGCCTCATCCTCTTCCTCGCCCTGACCGGCAACCTGTGCGTGCTGCTGGCCATCCACACCAGCCGCCAGAAGCACTCCCGCATGTACTTCTTCATGAAGCACCTCAGCATCGCTGACCTGGTGGTGGCCATCTTCCAGGTCCTGCCCCAGCTCATCTGGGACATCACCTTCAGGTTCTACGGCCCGGACTTCCTCTGCCGGCTGATCAAGTACCTGCAGGTGGTGGGGATGTTCGCCTCCACCTACATGCTCCTGCTGATGTCCCTGGACCGCTGCCTGGCCATCTGCCAGCCTCTGAGGTCGCTGCACCGGAGGGCCGACCGCATCTCGGTGCTGCTCACCTGGCTGCTGTGCCTGCTGGCCAGCATCCCCCAGATCCACATCTTCTCCCTGCGGGATGTGGGCAATGGGGTCTACGACTGCTGGGCGGACTTCATCCAGCCCTGGGGGCCCAAAGCCTACGTCACCTGGATCACCCTCATGGTCTACATCATCCCCGTGCTGATGCTGAGCATCTGCTACGGCTTGATCAGCTTCAAGATCTGGCAGAACGTGAAGCTGAAGACGGCGCCGGGGCCCAGCCCTGGTGCGGCGCTGAGCCCTGGTGCCCGTGGCAGGCAGGCCTCTGCCAGGGGCCCCTGCGGTGGGCAGGCCTTTGCCAGGGTCAGCAGCACCAGGCTCATCTCCAAAGCCAAGATCCGCACAGTCAAGATGACCTTCATCATAGTGCTGGCCTTCATAGTCTGCTGGACCCCCTTCTTCTTTGTGCAGATGTGGTCTGTCTGGGACACCAATGCTCCACAGGAAGGTAGGTCCTGTCCTGCCCTGTCCTGTCCTGCCCTGTCCTGTCCTCCCCACACTGCAGGGGTGGCCACAGGGCCACCCACAGCGACCAGAAGGTGCTCCAGGCTGGGTCTCAGGGGGTGGGAGGGAGGCAGGAGAAGTCCTGAGCGTGGAGAACTGTGCTGGCTCTGGAGCAGGCTGCCCAGGGAGGTGGTGCAGTCTCCTTCTCTGGAGAATTTCATAGCCCCATCTGGAGTGTTCCTGGGTGACCCTGCTCTGGCAGAGGGCTTGGACTGGCTGATCTCCAGAGCTCCCTTTGATCCCCACCGTGCTGGTGTCCTCTGAACCACCTGGGGGCCAGCAGTGCCTGCACCTGGCCAAGGGAGAGCTCAGCCCCGGGAGATCTGTGGCTGCCAGAATGTAGAAGTCAGGCTACGTGGATGGTGGCTTGGGGGCTTTCACTGTCCCCATCGGCTCAGCCCTCTGGGGGGCTGCCTGGGGGTCCCTGATAGTTCGATCAGGTGCTGGGAGATGCCTGGGAGCTGCCTGGGAGCTGAGCCTTGCCCTGGCTGGAGGAGAAAACTGTGCAGCACCAGCACTGACTTCTCTTCTGCTATGTCCTTCTGTCCTCCCTCACTTCTCCGCTTTTTCTGCTCTTTCTCTCTCTTTTCCCTCTCCTCTCCACCATTTCCCCCACCCCAGGACTCTGCTGCTGTTGTTTTGTCCCTGACTCCTCAGGGCTCCTCAGCCCCTGATTTACGAGCCAGGGCTTTTGCTATGGGAGCCAGTGTCACCCTATTGCCCTTTTTTATCCTGGTGCTGGCTGCAGAGAGAGGGAAATAGCTTCTCCTTCCTGGTCCCACACGCCTGGAGCTCTGCAAGTCCCTGCTGTCCCCAGTGGAGGTGGCCAATGCACCTCTGCACCTGCTTTAGAGAACTCTGTACAAGTTTGCACGGTGGCAGGAAGGGCAGAAAAGGGCCTCCAGGGTCAGCTCTTTGTGCAGCCTGACCCAGCCCCACAGAAATGCTGAGCCTGGGGGTGTCAAAGACCAGTTAGGAGCTTACACTATGCTCCTCTTTCCCTTCTCTAAGCCTGCTGCAGCCACACAGTGCTCTGTGCAAAGCCCAACGTCCCCTGCAGCCCCTGAGTGCCTCTTCTGCCAGGGACTGAAGCTGGTGGCCTGGCTCCAGCTTTCCAAACTCCTCTTTTTTGCCCCTTTGCTTTCAGGAAAAGCAAAGCCCAGCGTGGTGCCCTCCCCAGGCGCTGCAGGCAGACAGCCCTTGCTTCCCACCCACTTTAGGCAGGTGGAAACTTCTTGTGTGTGGTTCCTGGGGTGAAGCCATGTCCCCGCTGTGGGCTGGAGCTCAGAGGGCTTCCACCTGGCCCAGCCACCACCAGACCTCTGCTCTGCTGCTGCCTGTGGCAGGGGGTGCCCGGGGTGCCCACAGATCTCGCCCTTCCTGCTGCTCCTGGGCACTGCCCTGTGCACACCCTGTGCCATTGGCCCTGTGACCCTTCCCCTCCTCTCCCTTGCATCTCCTCTCCCCCTCTTCTCCTCTCCCTCCCTTCTCCTCTCCCTTCCCTCCCATTCTCTTCTCTCCCTCCTTTCCCTCTCCCCAGAGCAGGCTCTGTGCTGCACACACCCTGTGGATGAGGGACGTTGATGTGGCACTCTGAGCCTTGAGCCAAAGTTGGCTTCAAGCAGCTGTGGAGGCATCAGTAGGGCTGTGACTCTGATCGATTGCTGCCTTCACGCCGGGAGCTGCTGCCCTGACCCGTGGGCAGTGAGTGATGGCATCTGTCTGTGCGTGGGGATCGCTCAACAGCCACAAACCCCTGCCACTTCTGCAGCAGCTCCTGCAGCAGAGGTCCTGCCCAGGCACTGCCCATCCCTCCTGACATCCCAGCACCCCTGGGATGGGGGATACCGGGAGCCTGGCGAGGAGGAAACATCCCTGAGGGGCAGAGCTGGCCCCTGGCAGCACCTCTGAGGGCTCTCCAGGTAGAGATCCAGGCTGAGGACCTGCCCTGCAGTGAGCTCCGTGAAATCCAATTTGTCTCCCGCAGGGAGGGAAGAGCTGAGTCAGCCATGGCTGGGAGGGTTGGAGTGCAGAATGTTTGGGGAGAAATCGTTTGGTGTATTCCAGGGCTTGTGCCTGGGATGTGCGAGCTGCTCCCCAGGGACCTCCTGCAACGGATGTGGGCAATTAAAAGCTGTCAGAGCAGGCACCTCCAGGGCAGGAATTATGCATGAGCAGGCTGGAGGGCAGCTGGGGAACCAGTGCTGGGTGTTCTCACTCCTCCTGCACCTCAAAACACTGCGTGGAGTTTTGCAGAGGCAGAAAGGGACCAGAACCAGCCAAACCCACGTCCTCATGGCTGGTGTGAACCCTGAGAGCACAGAGAGGGGAGACGATGGGCTGAGAACAGGGGGGCAGAGGGGCTGAGGACAGGGGGACAGAGGGGCTGAGGACAGAGGGGCTGAGGACAGAGGCAGCAGAATAAAAGCCTTGTCCCTGTCCACAGCCATTTCATAGAGCCCAGAGGGGGCTGGGGCTGCCCCTCCTTGTCCCAGCTGTGGTGGGTGTGAGTCCCACCACCTCCTTTCATGGAATCACAGAATCCCTTTGGTTGGAAGAGACCTTTCAGAGCAGCCTGTTCCTGGCATGGGAGAAGGCATTGTGGTGCCAGCAGAGCTCAGGGCTCTTTGCAGATCCCACCACAGTGTCTGCCCAGTACCCCCCCCCCACCCCTGAATCCCAGACTGCTTTGGGTGGTGTGGGACCTTGAGAACTCCTCCAGTCCAACCCCTGCCCTCAGCAGGGACATCCCCAGCCAGAGCAGGCTGCTCACAGCCACAACCAACCTGACCTGCACTGCTGCCAGCCAAAGGGCAGCTCCCACCTCTCTGGGCAGCCTGGGCCAGGCTCTCCCCACCCTCAGGCTCAAACATTTCTCCCTTCTCTCCACTCTCCATCTCCCTCTTGGGGTCCAAACCATCCCCCCTTGTCCTGTCACCATAGACCCTGCTCAGGAGTCTGTCCCCAGCTTCCTGATGGTCCTCTTGAAGCACTGCAAGGCCACCAGAAGGTCTCCCTTGAGCCTTCTCCTCTCCAGGCTGAGCTCTCCCAGCCTGGCCTCACAGCAGAGGGCTTCCAGCCCTGCCAGCATTGCTGTGCCCTCCCCTGGCCCTGCTCCACCAGGTCCCTGTCTGTGCTGAGGACCCCGGGGCTGGGCTGTGCCTTGCCCAGGGCGCTGTCCCTCGCTGCCCTGCCCTGAGTCTGTGCCTTCTGCCCTGCAGCCTCCCCGTTCATCATTGCCATGCTGCTGGCCAGCCTGAACAGCTGCTGCAACCCCTGGATCTATATGCTCTACACCGGGCACCTCTTCCACGACCTGATGCGGCGCCTGCTCTGCTGCTCCCGGCGCTGCCTCAAGTCTCGCCCCGCCTGCCACCTGCCCGTGGCCAGGAAGAGCAACTCCTCCTCCTTCGTCCTCAGCTGCAAGAGCACCAGCCAGAGGAGCTTCGTGCAGCCCTCCACCACCTGAGGACGTCGCCCCCCGGGACCTGGCGCTGTCATGCCGCCTCCAGCGCTCCCCCGTGGGCAGCTGGGACTCGGACACACAGGGGCTGTGGGCAGAGAGCTGTGGATGTGCCTGCAGCAGCTGCGGGGCTCCTCAGCTAACCCAGATGGGCCTGGGGGAGCATTGCTGAGCTCCACCTTCCTGTGCTGCCCAGGGCTGGGCAGCAGGGACCTGCTCTGAGCCCTCAAACCGGTGACCTTGGTGGCATTTCGCTGCTGAGAGGTCCAGGCTCTGCCCCAGAGGGTCCTGAGCTGCTGGGGCAGGTACACAATGTCCTGTTGGGTGCACAGGGTGATGGCTGCCACTTGGGCACCACCCCCACCTCTGCCTGCAGCAGGAATCCCATGGGATGCCAACACTGGGCACTATGCTCTCCACATGGATGTGCTTGCTTCACCTGAAGTGCTGTGGGGCAGAGGCATCCCCATCCCTGCATCCCTGCATTCCATCCCTGCCTCTCTCATCCATTCCTGCCTCCCTGCATCCCATCCTTGCCTCCCTGCATCCCATCCCTGCATCCTTGCTCAGTGCCAGCCTCTCTTTGTCCAGCTTGAGCCTGCTGGTGGCACAGCGCAGAGCAGCCCCATGGGCAGCGGGCACAGTGCTGGGGACAGGGACAGTTCCCAGGTATTTCTGTGCCCCTGGCTCTGCTCCCTGTCCCACATTTGCTGGGTGTGCTCCAGGGCTGCTCCAGAGCTGGGTTGGGAGAGTGGCTCTGTGGGGCTGGGTGGAGGCCCCAGGGCCAAGCTTCTGCTCTGGGTTTCTGCAGGCTGGCACCATGAGCTGCTGGCTCCTGCTCATGCATGGAGCTGCTCTGGGTAAGAAATTACTGACAATAAACTTTTCTGACTGTGTCCTGGTGGAACGTGGCAGGGGAGGGGCAGGGGCAGCACTGGAGTCAGAGGAGGAAGGGATCTGATGGGAAGCAACCCCTGGAACTCAACACCCAGCATGGTGATGCTTCTGTCCATGCAGTCCTGCACCAAGCACGTGATGCTGCACCTCGCTTGCTCCCATCCTGTGGAGCTCACTGGGATGTCTTTGGTGGGTGGGAGAGCTGAGGTGAGCTGCAGGTAACCTCCTGCCTCCTCCCAGCTCAGCAGCTGGGGGGGAAATGTGCCTGTGCCAGGGGAGGGTTAGGTTGGAGATGAGGAACAAGTTCTGTGCTGCAAGAGTGATCAGGGATTGGCACAGGGTGCCCAGGGAGGTGGTGGAGTCCCCATCCCTGGAGGGGTGCAAGAGAGGTGTGGCCATGTCCCTTGGGGCCATGGTTTGGTGGCCATGGTGGGGTGGGGTTGCTGGTTGGCCTGGATGCTCTGGGAGGCCTTCTCCAACCCAAACCATTCCACGACTCTGTGGTTTGGCCTCCCATGCTGGGAGGAGCATGACAAAGTGTTTTAGAGCTCTGCTTTGTTTTGTCACTGTCATCCCCAGGTGCCTCTCCAGGGTTCCTCTGATTTGCTGGTAGCAACTCCAGGTGAGCTCTCAGCACTCCTGCTGAGCATGACCCAGCACTCTCAGCACCTTTTACCAGGCTCTTTTAAAGCCTTAGGAAAGCTCAGAGCCTTTCCTTCCCATCCTCACCTCCTTCCTCCTTGCCAGCAATCAGCTCCTGCACAAAACAAGCGGTGGGGGAGCCCAGGGCTGGCTGCATCCTACCCCTGCCAGGGAGGACACAGTTTGGTGCTGGATCTTGCCTGGACTGGCACACAAGAGCCAGGAGGCAGCTCTGGGACAGGTAGGACTTTGCTTTATGAGCCCTGGCTGCAGTTACTGGTTGTAGTCATGGGGCTGGGAAGGCAGCTGGGACCCCTCCAGCCATGCCTAGAGAGCCTGAACTCTCCAGAGGAGTGATGCTGCAGGCCAGGGATGAGCTCCTGAGGTGGGGAGGGGGAGAAGGGGAAATGGGGGTGGGGAGATGGGCTTCAGGTTTGTCCTAGTGGAAGGAGATCAAATGTGCTACTGAAAAGCTGTTCATGAGGGTCAAGAGCAAGAGAGGTGCTGATGTGAGTGAGGTGTCCTCCATGTGCAGGGAGCCCCTTGACCACTGTAGTGGGGAGAGCAGAATTCAGGAGGTTTTTGTGGCTCAGACCATGAGCTACTGGAACACAAAAAAAGAACTTAAAATAGTGCTGGGATTGTTTAAAATAAATTTTATTCCCCCAAGCAGCTTGTGGTGAGTGGTCTTAGGGCCTTTTTTCCCCTGCAAAGGTCTCTTTTCCTTCCTGCACCTCCCTTCCGCTCGAGGTGGGGTGCTGATAGCCCTTGGGGGCTGTGTGGCTGTGTTGCAATGAAGTCCAGAGTGCCAAGCTGCTGTAGGAGACTCAGCAGTCAGCCTGGCTCTTCCTTCTCCTTGGCATGGCTCTAGGAGAAGCTTTGGCTCCAAGGCTTTGCTGGGAGCCCAGGGGAAAAGCAGAGGAATACAACTGAGAGTAACCTCTGAGCAGAGACCTGAGTCAGCAAAGTGCCTGAGGCCAGAGCCAGAAACGTTTGAGAGCTGGAGTTTGGCTTCTGGATGAGGGAGTGCAGAGGACCTGGCTGTGCCCCCCCTGCCCCGTGCTGCCCCGTGGGGGGCTGTCCACAAGGCATGAGGATGTTCCTAGAGGGCAGTGACATTGCCTTGCCCGCGATGCTTCCTGCATGAATCCTCCTGGATCTCAGCTTTGCTGCCCTGCCAGGCAGAACCAAGCTCATTTGCAGTGCTCTGTGCAGCCTCCCTTCAGGCAGAGGCTCCCACAGTGCAGCAATCACTTGCAGCAGAGAGCACTTCCCAGCCAGGGATTCTCTCGGTGTCTAGAGCAGAGAGCTGCAGAAGCAGGCAGGGTTTGGTCTGTGCTGCAGCAACATCTCTGCACCCTCGCCTCTCACCCTGCAGCTGCAGGTTGTGGTCCAGGAGATGCTGAGATCCCTCCTGCAGGAGCAGGGCATGGTGCTGAGGGCCCTGGAGGGCAGAGGGCTTGTCCTGGGATGCTTACCAAGCCTCCAGGAGCTTCCCTTCTCCTAAGGCTGGCTCTGGGATGCAGTAAGGAGCAGCCCCGGCAGAGCCCCGGGCACGGAGATCCCGCGCATGAGGGCGGGAGCAGGGCAGCCCGCACAGAGAGGCGGCTGGGTGAGGGCTGGCGAGGGCGGCCGTGGGCACCTAGGTCTCCTTCCGGAGGGCAACCCTGACGTTGGAGCAGACCCTGGAGAGCGCCTCGAAGAGGGGGTCGCAGAAGGTGTGGATGCAGAGCGAGTAGATGCGGCCGACGCACTGGATCTCGATCAGGTAGCTCTTGATGCAGGGCACCACCGCCCAGATGTGGCAGAAGGAGATGAGGGCGAAGAGGAAGCCCCAGAGGACTGCCAGGGGGATACCCAGCACGGCGGAGAGCAGCCGGTAGCACCAGTACTTGCTGACTGTGAAGGTGGTGTAGCTGCTCTTCCACACCCCGTCGAAGCTGTAGGTCCCCACCGGCTCCGCGATCACATCCTCGAACTCCACCTGCGGCAGGGGCTGCGCCTCAGGGGGGGCTGCGCCTCCGGGAGGCTGCGTTCAACAAGGGCTCCACAACAGGAGGGGAATCTGCTGCGAGGTGAGAGGGGAGCCCGAGCGGGGGGCACTGGGGAGAGCCGGGCCGGACTGGGGAGGTTGGACCCCCTGGGCCCCCCCAGCCTTCTCGCTGGGCTGCCTTAGGGCAGAGGAACCTTGGGCGGCTTTAGGAAGCTCTGGGGGCTTCCACAGCTGAGGAGGCAGCACCAGGCTGTGGAACTGGGGCAGCCTGAAGAGCCTCCAGTAGGCTTTTTGGGGGTCTCCAAGTGGGAAAGGCAGGGCTGGGGGAATGGGGCTGGCTGGTGGGGCTAGGGGTGGGCTCAAGGCACTGGTATCACCTCTCAGCAGCAGCTGGTGGCACCTCCAAGCTGGGGAGCAGGTAGATGGGGGAGGGGGTTAGCTTGCCCATGTCGCCCTCCCAGCTCATCCTGGGGGGGGGTTAGCTTGCCCATGTCGCCCTCCCAGCTCATTCTGGGGGGGTTACATTGCCCATGCCACCCTCCCAGCTCATCCTGGGGGGGGTTACATTGCCCATGCCACCCTCCCAGCTCATCCTGGGGGGGTTAAATTGCCCATGCCACCCTCCCAGCTCATCCTGGGGGGGTTAAATTGCCCATGCCACCCTCCCAGCTCATCCTGGGGGGGTTAAATTGCCCATGCCACCCTCCCAGCTCATCCTGGGGGGGGTTACATTGCCCATGCCAAGGTTTTAGCTGTTGCAGAGCTTTGGTGCACAAGTGCAGGCTGCATTTCCCCCTGTGCTCAAGGACAGAGGTTCTGTGAGCAGGCTCTGGCTGTGCTGTGCCCTCTGGCACCTCGTCCACTCTGAGCTCCCAAACAGCTCTAACAAAGCCCTGCCACACCCTGTTCTCCTTTGGGCCAAAGTTATCTCTGGTGTCACTCTAACAACGCCCAGAGCAGGCAGAGGCCAGCCTGCAGGAGCAGCTTTGTTCAGCCAGAGCTCCCCCGGGGCAAAAATAGACCCAGGGGGTTTGCTGCAGCCTCCTGCTGCCCTGTGGGAGAAGCAATCTCCTGCCACATTGGGACAGCAGCCAGCTGGGAGCTCTGGGGCTGGAGGTGAGGCTCTTCCCAAGGGTCCTCTTCAAGCAGTGATAACCCCAGAGCCTAGAGTTGGTTTGGTTGGAAAAGGTCTCTGGGCTGCCCCTCTGCCCTTGTAGGTTCCCCACCCATGGCACCAAGCAGGGCATCTCCCTGCATCTTAGAGGTGCTGCCCATGAAGCTGGAGAGTGCAGCCAAGGCATGGGCAGCATGGCATCAACTGGAGCCATGCAGAGCACCCAGCTGGGCTCTGGACATGCTGGCAGCAGGGCTGTGGTGGTGGCAGGTGGTGTCCCAGCAGCCCAAGGCAGAGTCTTCTCCTGAGGGATGGACACCAGGGGCCTGGAGCCCTGGCTGAGGCTGAGCCACACAGAGCATGGCAACAGCAGGGTGCTGACTCCAGAGTCACAGAGTGGGCAGGGTTGGAAAGGACCCCAAAACTCATCCACTGCCAACCCCCTGCCATGGGCAGGGACACCTCCCACCAGCCCAGGTTGCTCAAGGCCTCATCCAGCCTGGCCTTGAACACCCCCAGGGAGGGGACAGCCACAGTCCCCCTGGGCAGCCTGTGCCAGTGTCTCCCCCTGCTCCCTGCCAAGGCTGCTGGCTGTGAGGGGGGTGGGGGCAGCCTACCTTCACCACATCCTCATTGATGTGCTTTGGGTCCCTGTTGACCAGGTCAATCTCCTTGGTGTGCTGGTCCTTGATGATGATCCTCTCCTCCAGCTCGCTGTGCTCCTCTGCCATGGCTGCTCTGCCCCAGCCTGGATCGGGACTGGCACGGAGCTGGCTGGGGCTCTGCTGGGGGAGGACCCGGGGGAGGCACTGCTCCCCTCCCCCCGCCCCCTCCCCCCCACCCGGAGCAGCTGCCATGGGCCCCTGGCAGGGCTCCAGGCTAAAATTAATGTCCTGCCTCTGCTGGCAGCCATGAAGTGTCCCTTAAAGGGCTGTGCTGGGGCCAGCCCCCGCAGTGTCACCTCTGGGTCGTGGGGGATGTGTGTGGGTGGCTGCTGGCTCTTGGGCCAGGGCAGGTGTGGCACGGGGTGGGTGTTTAACCCATTGCATGCCTGGGGGCTGCAGCATCACAGCTGCAAGTGGAGCCCTGTCTGTGTTCAGTGCCTGTGAGGCACATCTGAGATGTTCTCCAGTCTTGTGCCTGCAGAGCTGTGTGGTGTCTCTAGCTGGGGCAAGCTCAGGTGTCACTGTGGTCTCGGGCAAGGCTGGCAGTGTCACCTGTGTCACTGGAGCAGGCTGGAGCACCCAGATGAGCCTTGCTGGTAGCCCATGGGCAGCACCCAAGCCTGGTGCTGGTCCTGCCTCCACAGCTCTTGGGCTGATGCAGCCCAGCAGAGGGGAGAAGGGACAGGGGGAGAAGGGACAGGGAGAGAAGGGTGGGAGGGAGGAGTGGTGAGTGCTCTGAGGTGGCTGCACAGCTGAGCAGGGAGGTGGCCACTCCAGAGCTGAGCTGGCATGGCACAGGGCTGGTGGGTATTTGAACTGCAGAAGGCTGCTGCCTTCTCAAGCTACCAGTACCTGGCCAGTGCTGTCTTTGTCACAGAGCCACAGAATTGTTTCTGTTGGAAGAGAGCTCCAAGGTCAGGTCCAAGCTTCTAACCCAACCCCACCATGGCTATCAAACCATGCCCCAGAGTGCCATGGCCACACCTTTTTAAACCCATGTGGCTTGGTGCTGGAGCTTTCAGCCCTGCCATGGCTTCCTTGCCCCCTCTGAGCTGATAGAAGCCAGCCCCAGCCTGGCAGTGTTCTCTCCCTCTGCTGAGGCCTCTCTGATGTGGTCCTTGTGTGATGGCAAGGACCTGCCTGAGCCTTGCTGAAGGCCGAGGGCTGCCAGGATCCTCTGGCTCCTGCTGCTGCCCATGGTGGGTTTGCAGGCTGTGTCCTGCAGCCAAGCTGGTGCCTCAGGCTGGGAGCTGGACCTTCCTGGGGCTTCTGCTCTCCTGAAAGCAGCTCTGGTGGTGTTCTGGGCTGTAACGTGGGCATGGCTGAAAGGATGGCTGCAGCCTGTTGGACTCCTTGGGGAGAGAATCTCAGAATCCTAGGATGGGTTGGATTGGAAGGGACCTTGAAGATCAGCCAGTTCCAGCCCCCCTCCATGGGCAGGGACACCTGAGGTGGGGGAGTCAGCATGCAGAGCCAAGGAGGGTTGCAGGGGTGAAGGGGACACCTGTGGAGGAGGGACAAACTGTGAAGGTTTCTGAGTGTGGATTAAATCTGGGCACGTTCCTTCTGCAGAGTGGTGCCCATCAGTGGTGCTGTCCTGGCTGCATCCCTCCAGCTGAAACCTCCAGGGGAACCCCTTCAGCAGCAGGGGTTCAGCACCCCTGGGTGTCTGACTGGTGGGTGGCTTGGTCTGGCCCTGCTCCTCCTCTGCCTGCAGAGTTGAAGCATCCAGGAGGCAGTGAGCAGCTGAAAGGTGCCCAGAGCTGGGGGGGTGAGTCAGAGCCTGGCTGGAGATGAGCTGCCTGCTGCTCTCTGCCCTTTGCTGGGGCTTCCAGACCTGCTCCCATGATGCCAGCACTGAGTCCTCTTCAGCACCAGGGCGGCTGGAGCTGGATGACCCTTGGGGTCCCCAATCTGTGAGTCTGTGGATCAGCAGCCCCAGAGCCCAAAGCCAGCACGGGGGTGAAGGTCCTCCATGCTCCAAAGCTTGGGGCACCAGCTGTAGGGCCAGAGCTGCTCAGTCACTGAATGCCACCTTCTGTGCCAGCACTGCTGCTGTGCCTGTGCCCTGCAGGGCAGAGCCCGGGGGTGTTTGTGCCAGCCAAGCTGCTTTGGCCGCACTGGGGCCCCTGCAGGTGGCTGCGGGGGGGGGGGGGGGGGGGCGTGTGACCACGCTGCGAGGGGACAGCGACCCTCTGCTGGCCACCACCCGAGGCCACGTTCAGGAGGGCAGAGCACACTGCTGGCCCCCGACAGGCAGAGCAGGGTGACACAAGGCCTCCCCACCACCCCACGGGGAAGGCTTTGCTTTGGGAGGGGGTGGGGGGCTCGGGGACCTGCCCTCCCCCTGGCACAGGGAGGCTCAGGAGGATGGCAGTGTGGCTGTGGGGTGCAGGATGTGCTCCCCGGGGCCACAGTGTGCCCTGCCCCACCTCTCTGTGGCATTGCTGGCAGCACCACTCACTTGCTGTCTTTGGGCTGGGGCTGTCCCCTCCCTGGCTGGTGGCTTTGGTGTGCCAGGCGTGGGAGGGGGAGAATGTGGAGCCCCTAGGGGGGCAGCACGGGTGGGTGAGGAGCTGCAGCAGCAGTGGGGATTGTGTTGCACTGCAGGCTATGAATAGTCTCATTTCTGGGTACTGCAGGCTGTGAGTGGCACAGGGGCTGCCAGGGCTGTACCAGAGGAACTGCAGCCTGGGGTTGCCAGTGCCTGCTGGCAGCCAGGGTGGGAGTGCTGGGACAAGTGACAGAGGCAGCTTCAGAAGCTGTTGCTGTTCTCCAAGGGATGGATGCTGGGGAGAGATGCACTGAAAGGTTTTGCTGGCTGTGGCTTGTCTTGTGGGGAGCCTCTGCCAGCCTGCTCACACAGGAGACTCAGCCTTGTGGCAGTGTTCCCCTCTGGCACAGCTCCCACCTCAGCTGCACTGCAATGAAGGCATCAGCAGGAGGAGATTCTTGAGAGTGAGGATGGGGAGAGCCTGGAACAGGCTGCCCAGGGAGGCTGTGGATGTTCCCTCCTTGGAGGTGTTCCAGGCCAGGCTGGATGAGGCCTGAACCATCTCCTGCCTGTGGGCAAATCTGCACTTAAAATGCTGGAGAAATGCCTCTCCTGGAGCAGCTCAGGGGGAAGCAGAGCAGTTGGTGCTGAGGGAGCAGGTCAGAGGGTGCAGCTGGGTGCTGCTGGAGCAGCTCTGTCACCCTTTGCAGTGGCTTCAGAACCAAAGGATCCTTTTGTCTGGCAAAGCCCACCCAGTCCAACCAGTCTGTAACTCTGCCAAGGCAGGGGCTCAACCATGGCCCTCAGCACCACAGTTCTGCCTCTCTGAAACACCTCCAGGGATGGGGAGTCCACCACCTCCCTGGGCAGCCTGTGCCAGGCTTTGGGAACCCTTTGAGTGAGGAATTTTCTTCTGATGTCCAATCTGAAGCTGCCTTGGTGCAGTTTGAGGCCATTTCCTCTGGTGCTGCATGCTGCTGTGGGCATGGGGGTGTGGGCAGTGCCCACCTGCACCCTGCTCTTCCTGGGGATGTGGTGTCCTGGCTGATGGACTGACTGGTGGTGTCCCCAGGCTGAGCTGGGCTGTCACAGCAATGCTGCTGGCTGGTGCCAAGCCTGCTCTGAGGGAAAGCAGCTCCAGGGAGCTCAGGAGCTGCTGTTCCTGCCCAGCTGAAGGCAGAGGGGCACAGCTCTGGAGCAGCCCTTTCCTAGCTGATGTTTGTATCTCCTCTTAATCTCAGCTCTTCTCTCTCACCCCAGCACTCTGCATTCCTTTGGGTTTTCATTTCAAAATAGCTTCTCTTGGCTTCTCCTTACCAAGTGAGAGCCTCTGCTGATGCCTCACTGGTGGCAGTGCCAGCTGGGCAAGCTGCTGGGCAGATTTAACCAGTTGGAGTGCTGCTGACCAGAGCTGGGGGCCAGCCTCACCTCTGGCACTGGCTTGTCCCTGACCATTGCTCTGCTCCATGGCTTCTCTGTCCCTTCCAGCAAAGAGGAACACAGCTCCAAGCTGCAGGGCCAGGAGCCAGGTAAGGAGGGGAGGCACTGTCAGTGTGTGGAACACCACTGCCAGGCTCAGAAGGCTCTTCTGCATCAAGCCACAGCAAGTGATGGGAACTCAGGCAGCTGAAAGTGTCCTGCTGCAAGGGAATGCCCCCAGGGCAGGAGCACAGCAAGCCCCAGGGGTGGCAGCTTGGGTTCTTACCCCAGCCTGCTTGTCCTGCTCCCCTCACCCCAGCCTGCCCTGAGGAGCAGGACTGCAGCTCCACCAGTGTTCAGCTGGTGGCACCCAGAGCTGGGGCTGGCACCCAGAGCTGGGGCTGGCACCCAGTTTAGTCTTGATGGGAGAGTGGAGGCTGCCTGTGGCCCCTGCGGTGGCCCTGGGCTCCTTCCTCAGTCTGCAGTCTGGGCACCTGCTGTGTTGTAAGGACAGACCACGAAGAGCTTTTGGCTCTGCTCCTTTCTGAGTGTGGAAGGACCAACTCTGTCCTGGGCTTGATGGGAAAGGTTGGGAGAACAGAACTGGAGAACCTCTTGCAGCCTGTAGTTGTTCAAAGGAGCTCTGGCTGGTGGTGTCAGGACTCCACTGCCATCCTCCAGGCTGGCAGCTTTGGATGAGGCAGATGTGAGAGGAAGGAGGGCAAATGGCTTAGCCTCTTTGATACTGGCCTTCTGAAGTGTCTGAAGGGGGCTACAAGAAAGCTGAGGAGGGACTTTTTAGGGTGTCAGGGAGTGATAGGACTGGGGGGGATGGAGCAAAACTAGAAGTGGGGAGATTCAGATTGGATGTTAGGAAGAAATTCTTCCCCATGAGGGTTGTGAGAGACTGGCTGTGATGGTTTGAAACTGTCTTTTTAATTTTTCCTTGCAAAGTTCAGAACAGAGAAAGTGAAAGAATGTAAATAAGTCACTATTGGGTGTAAGAAAGCAAAATAACGATTGTTCTAAACACTTCCATTGGATAGATAGAAATGTTTAAGAACTATTACCCAAAACAAAGTAGGCACTCTGCACATTCTGCGTTCGGCAGTGGGGGCAGTTGCTGGGCTGTCTGGCTGCTGTTTCTTCTTCTCTTCTGGCTGAAGATAACACACTGACCTTGGCAGCTAAGTTAACAACTTTCTGCTTAACTAACTCTGCTTCTCTGTCCAGGGGGGTCTGGGGGGGAAGCTCTGGGAGAGGAGAGGCCCCTTTGGGAGGGTCCCCTTGGGGGGAAGCAAAGGGAGATCGATTGTGCTTTTCTGTTGATTGTATATATTTGTGAATGTTGTGAATTTTGTATATTTGTACATATTCATTGCATTTCATTGTAGATTGTAGACTCTGCTTGTAAATACAGCTTTTCATTTGCTTCCAGACTGGGCTAGCCTGGTTATTGTCGGGGGGGGGGGCGGAATTTCAGCTCACACCGACACACTGGCACAGGTTGCCCAGGGAGGTGGTGGAAGCCTCATCCCTGGAGGTGTTTAAGGCCAGGCTGGATGTGGCTGTGAGCAAGCTGCTGTGGTGTGAGGTGTCCCTGCCCATGGCAGGGGGTTGGGACTGGGTGAGCCTTGAGGTCCCTCCCAACCCTGACAGTTCTGTGGTTCTGTGATTCTATGTCCAAGGGAGATCAGGGGAAAAATCACCCTGGTACCCTGGCAGGAGCAAGATGAGTAGGGGGAGACTGAGGCTGGGCCTAGTCATCCAAGGGGGTTGCTGCAGCCCTTTGGGATGGTTCAGTTCCCCCTTTCTTGCCCAGGGGATTTTGCAGTCCTCCCTTGCTAGCTGCTGCAGGGGGCAGGTGTTTGGAGGCCAGGGCTGGAAGCTCAGCAGCTCAGCCCTCCTTGGAAGGCATCTGAGCTGGGCTTTGAGTAGAGCACTCCACGAAGCTGTGGGAGGCAGCCCAAGCTGCAGAGTGGAGGGCAGTGGCTGCTGCCACTCCAAAAGCAGAGCAGAAGCTGCTCTCTGGGTGATGTCATGGCAAAGATGTGACCCTCCCCCAGTGTGCAGATAAAGCCCTCTCAAGCCCTGGCAGGGGGGCCAGGCTCCTCCTAAGCCAGTGCAGAATGCTGAGGGCTATTTCCAGCCCAGGGAGCTTTGCTGCTGGAAGCTTTCAGCTGCTCCTCCCTGCCCTGTTCTTCTCCTGACCTATTGTGGTGCTGCTGGCAGACCAGAAGCTGGGGAGCACTCAGGTTCCAGTAACACCAGAGACCCAAAATAGCAGTGCTGGAGCTGGGGTGGTGGCCAGGCAGTGGCCTTGTGGCCCTGGTGGGCAGGCTGGTGGGGCCTGGGGGGTCCTTGGCAGGTGCCTGAAGTATTGGGGAGACTTCAAGCCAGAAGAGAAGATGCCAAGCTTGTGAGCACCCAAGGGCCTTGGTGTAGAATTGAGTAACCTGAGAAGTGGGAGCTGCCCCATCCCTGGAAGCACTGCAGCTTGGGTTGTCTGGGGCTCTGAGCAGCCTGCTCTGGGAGAAGAGGCACTGCAGGGACTCTGGACTGCACCTTTCCAGGTCCCTTCTCATCCACAGCAGTGTGGGCTCTGTGACCTCCACATGCAGAGCTGCAGATGAGGCACTCAGAGGGAGCAGGGAAACTTCTCACCTCACTTTGCTCTCTCTCCAGCACTGTGGCAGCTGGCAGCACCCCGAGCTGGGATCGTGGAATCACAGAAAGGGTTTGGTTGGAAGGGACCTGAAAGCTCATCCAGTGCCAACCACCTGCCATGGGCAGGGACAACTCCTACCAGCCCAGGCTGCTGAAGGTCTCATCCAGCCTGGCCTTGAACACCTCCAGGGAGGGGGCAGCCACAGCCTCCCTGGGCAACCTGTGCCACCTGAGGCTTTGCTTGACTTTATCTTCACAGCATCACCTGGAGAGCTGCACCAAGCCCAGCTCTGTGGGACAGATGTGGCCTCATGTGGCCCTGTTGGACTCTGCCCATGGAGGTGCCAGGTGCCTCCTCTGCAGCCCCATCCACACAGAGCTGTTTCCCCCAGCAGGTGCCCAGCACCACTCACAGGGAGCTTTGCCCCCATGGTTTCCTCTCCTGCTGGGCTTTATTTGTTGCAAGCAAAGCCAGCCACGTGCCCTGGGCAAATGTTCTGCCATCTCATGGCTCTCACAGCCATGATAAGTGAGCAGCTCTGTGCCCTGTGATTTATTTAGCTTGGATGTGGCTGTACATCCAGGCTGGGGGGAAGCAGTGGAGCTCTGCAGGAATCTGGATGCTCTCACGTCCACTGGAGCACAGCCAGCAGCCAGGACCTCATCTCTGTTGCTTTAATGGAAACAGGGTGCCCCAAACCAGTCCTGAGCCCTGAGACTGTGCCCTAAGAAGGACAACCAAGCTGGGGAAGGGTCTGGAGAACAGGGGTGGGGTGGGGGGGAGGAGCAGCTGAGGGAGCTGGGGGTGTTCAGCCTGGAGAAGAGGAGGCTGAGGGAGACCTCACTGCTCTCTACAGCTCCCTGAGAGGAGGCAGGAGCCAGGTGGGGTTGGGCTCTGCTCCCTCATCTTAGGTGATAGAAAGAGAGGAAATGTCCTGAAACTGTGCCAGGGGAGGGTTAGGTTGGAGAGGAGGAAAAATTTCTTAGCTGCAAGAGTGGTCAGGGACTGGCACAGGCTGCCCAGGGAGGTGGTGGAGTCGCTGTGCCTGGAGGTGTTCCAGAAACTTGTGGCCATGGTGGGGTTGGGTTGAAGGTTGACTCAGTGATCCAAGAGGTCTCTTCCAACCCAAGCAATTCCTTGGCTCTGTTCTACAGGAACCAGGCAACCTCCCCAGTGCCCAGAGCTGAAGAGTGGCAGGTGCCCAGCAGAGAGCTCTCAGTGGAGCTGGGCAATCCCACCTCAGAGAGACTAAGCTCACTGTGCCCAGGACAAGGGGCAGGAAGAGGAGGAATTGTCTCTGTTTTGTTCCACTGCCTTGGCCTCCCAGCTTTTGGGGCTGTCAGCTTGGCCTGCCCACCCCACAGACCACAGAAGGCTGTGTCAGACCTGGAGGGGAGGCTGCAGCTGGAGCCTTGTCCCCCCCAGGGTGTTGGCAGTGTAGAGCAGGGCACATTACCCTTGTCCCACGGCCTGCCAGGAGCCCTCTGCTGCCAGGGTGGGAGCAGGGCATGGAGTGTGTGCTGAACCCAGGCCATGGTGTGGTTCCTTCTCCTGCACCTTCTGTCTGTGTCCAGGCTCTCCCTGGTCCCCAGCCTGGCTCTCAGGGCTGGCTGGGCAGGCTGGGCTCTCCCAGGAGGAACCTCTCAGCTGCAGGACAGGATGCTGGGGGCTGGCACAGGCTCCTGGTCTTTCTTTGCCTGTGAGTATGCAGGAGCCAAATCCTGCCAGGTGCTGGTCTGCCTGTCAGGCTTACAGCTGGGGCCTGGCCCATGCTGCTGAGCTGGGAGCTTGGTCCAGCTGGTGCTGGAGTTCTGCAGGGGTTAACCCTGGGCTCTGCCTTGTGGCTGCTGGCTGGCAGGGGTGTTCCTGAGAGCAGAGTGAATGAACAGGCACAGAGCTGTGGCAGCCCCAGCACAGCACAGCCCTTGCTGAGCTGCAGCTGGAGGGTCCTGGTGCAGCAGCTGGAGCTGTCCTGGGGGAGCTTTGACAGTCAAGCCTGTGCTGGCTGCACAGGACACGACCCTTGGTGCACACCTTGGTGGGTGAGGTGCCCCTTCCTCTCCTGGGCTGTGCTGGCAGCTGGCCTGTGGGTAAGAGTCTTCTGATCTGCCAGGTGCAGACCTGGGCCTGAGTGGCTGTCCAGGCACCACCAAGGGGCTTGGAGGTTGCTTTCAGATCTGCAGGATGTCGTGGGAAGTGCCACAGCCATGGAATGGAAAACTCCCCAGGTGGGTGCCCAGCACAGGGGCATGGCCCTGCTGAGCAGGGTGGGGTGGGGAGAAATTGCCCCCAAGACCCTGCCTGGGGTCTAGCAGGGCTGAGCACCCCTGAGGTGACAAAGCAGTCCAGGAGAAGGCAGAGGATGGGACAGTGCCCTTCACTGCAGTGCTCAGGGGTGTGGGACAGGAGAGACTTCCAGCAGGGCCAAACCCAAGGCAGTGGAGCCACAGCTTCAGCAGGGTGTCCAAGAGGAGCTGGCACAGCTGGGTGTGGATGGGGGGCAGGGAGGTAGAGAGTCATGGACTCCTAGAAGGGTTTGGGTTGGAAGGGGTCTCAAAGACCACCCAGTTCCACCCTGTCCCTGGGCTGCAGGTCTGGGGTGACGTGCCCCCCTGGCTGGGGGGGCTGGTGGGGGCTGGAGGGGAAGCTGTGCCTGAACCACACTGAAGATGGCCAAAACCAGGGAGTGCATCAGCTTGGGGGTGGTGTAGCAGGTGGATGGGGAGGAGCAGAGGGTGCAAGGAGCTCACAGTGTGTCAGGAATGAAAGGGATTGCATTTGTGTGTGCAGAGCCCTCCTTGGAGCTGCTCTCCATATCTGGAAGAAAGCAAAGCTGCTGCTCTCCTTCCACACTATTTCTGGTGCTCTCTACAGTCATGGCCAAGCCTTGCTGGCATCTCCTGAGGAAAATGCTCCATGCCAGGGTCCAGAAGAGCAGAGACTTGCACCCCCCTGTGGGCCAGCCAGAGCTGTTCCTCCCTTGGGGCTGTAATAAGGAGAAGAATCTGCTGAGGAAGCTTCACCATGCTGCAGACCAACACCTCCCAGCCTGCTGCTTGGGGTTGGAGAGGGGAGAGCTGCTCAGCCCTGGAGAGGACAAGGCCAAGCCTGCTGGAGCCTCTGAAGTGCTGTGATGCAGCAAAGGCAGCTGGCACCTGGGGGTCTTGGTGCTCCTGTGCTGTGGGGAGGTGTTGGGGTGTCTCCCTGGGAGGGTGGGCAGGTGACCCTGCTCCCCCAGCTGCCAGCTCCAGCCCAGGGCTGCTTTTATAGTTAAAACAAATACTGGAGGCACTCAGCCCTGCTCTGGCTGTGTCAGTCCATGCTGCTGCCTTGGCAACCCAGCACCAGGGCCAAGGCAAGTGGTGCTGGGTTGCACTTCTGAGCTGGCTGCATCCCCACCTCCTGCCAGGGGCACCATGGGCACCCTGAGAGGTGTCCCTACTGACTGCAGGGGGAGTGGATGGGGAGGCCTTTGAGGATCCTTCCCAAGCCAGTGCCATCTGTGGATCTCCAGCACCACTGGCCCCTGGTTTGGAGCAGGCTTCACCTTCCTTGTGCCTGTGGCATAAGCATGGTCACAGCTCCTCTGGAGATGGCATTCATGAGCTAATGCCATTAATGAGCATGCTGCAGGTACCTGGTGCTGACCATGAGGCTATAGCCCTCCCAAACTAATGATGGGGCAGCTCCTGCTTAGGCTGGGAAGCACACCTGGGTTCCTGCCCCCTCTTTAATCTCTCCTGACTTTATGTTGGATGAGGTCAGTGCAAGGGTGGTTGGGGCAGGAGCTCCAGAAAGTCTCTTTGAGCAAGTGGAGAGCCAGGACTGGGGGTTTGAACTCTCCTCTGAGGGGCTCTTAGGAAATTGCCTTTGGTTCTAAAGAGCTTTTTAAGGCCAGGCTGGATGTGGCTGTGAGCAGCCTGCTCTGGTGTGAGGTGTCCCTGCCCATGGCAGGGGGTTGGAACTGGATGAGCCTTGAGGTCTCTCCCCACCCTGACAGTTCTGTGATTCTGTGGCTGTGAGGAACATCTCCTAACAGTGCCTGCAGCAGAGATGTGCTCCTGGCAGCTGGGAATGGAGAAGCTGTTTGTAGGAGGGGGGGCAAGCCTCAGGATCCTCTCAGTCTGGGATGATTGCTCCGGGTGGCTTTGCTCCGGGTGGCTGTGCTGTGGGAGGCTGAGCTGGGCAGGGGGTGTGGGGTGTGGGGGCTGTTCAAACATTTCAGAGCTCAGAGATGGTTTTTCTGCTTCAAAGGACAATATTCTGCACTTCACACTGCAAAGAGCACCCAGGGAAGTGCATTTCTGGGTGACACTCTGAGTCCTGCCGTGAAGGAGAGGGCAGATCGCTGCCCTGGGTGACTGGTGCCATGATCGTTTAATGGCACCCGGGTGGCCCTGGAGAGAAGCATCCTTCTGGAGAGCTGTGAGAGCGAGAGAGTAGGAAAACCCTCTCCTGAGTTTGTCAGAAAGCGTGGGACGGGGGAAAGACGCAGGGTGGTCAGGTAGCTCCATCTAGCGAGGCTCTGCCTGCCAGCTGCCTCCTCTGTGCCTCGGAACCCCTCCAGACCTTGCTGGGGTTGCCTCCTGCGTGCCACGGGCAGGTTTCCCTGGGCACTTCTACACGTGGGTATAAGAATCTGAAGGGTGGGGAGCGAGGGGATGGGGTCAGGCTCTGCTCAGTGGTGCCCAGGGGCAGTGGGCACAGACTGGGACCTCAGAGGTTCCATCTGAGAGAGTTGTTTGTTGTGAGGGTGCTGGAGGGCTGGAGCAGGCTGCCCAGAGAGGTTGTGGAGTCTCCTTGTGTGGAGAGCTTCCAACCCCCCTGGGCATTGTGCTTCTGCTTTGGCAGGGGGTCTGGATTCCACCTCCAAGCCCTACCATGCTGGGATTCTGTCCTTCTGCCTGGGCTGTGGAAGCAGCTGGTGGGATGCTTAGGGCTTGCTGGAAGAGGATGGAGAGAGGAAGAACAGGGAGGGTGGGGAGGCGCTGGAAAGGGTTTCCCAGGGAGGTCATGGGTACCCCTTCCAGGCTGGATGAGGCCTTGAGCAACCTGGGCTGGTGGGAGGTGTCCCTGCCCATGGCAGGGCCTTGGGACTGGATGCGCTTTCAGGTCCCCTCCAACCCAACCCATTCTGTGCCTCTGTGGCAGTGACCCTGCCAGGTGCTGCTGTCCCTGGGGCCCCAGAGCTGGCTGGGAGGTGTGCAGCAGCTGGAGGGGAAGCAGTGACTCTGAGCTGCCAGGACCTCAGTTCCTCTCCAGTGTGTCCTGCAGGAGCCAGAGCTGCTGTGTGGAAGCAGAGGGAGGCTGGCAGCTGACCTTGGTGAAGAAGCTGCTTCTAGAGGCCACAAGGTCCTGGAGCTGCCTTGTTGTAAATGTGCCTTTTCATTCCCCCTCCTTCCACAAGCAGGATGTGAGCAAAAATGTCCCAGAGACACAAAACCACAGCAGCAGAACTTGGAGAACCTCACCCAGGCAACTTCCTCCCCTGCTGTGGGGTTCCCAGCACTGACCTCAGAGCTTCACTTCCCCAGCTGGCAACAGCAGAGCCCTGCAGCGGCATGGAGAGAGCAGAGCTGATCAGGTGAGACTTGGAGGTATCAGCAGTCACCTGCTGGGGGAGAGCTGAGGCTGGGGAGGCCAAGGAGGGGGCTGCAGCTGTGCCAGAGGACAGCCAGGGGGTTGTGTTGGGTGGGAGGAAACACTGAAATGTGAAATGCTGCCAAGGCACTCGGGCAGAGTTGGTTAATGTCTCACTCTTTGGTGCTTTCTTCCTTTTGAGCTCATTGCTTTGGGAAGGCAGTGTGGGGCAGCAGCTGGAACTTTCCCAGAGCTGCTCTTTGGGGCATGGAGATGTTCGCTCTCCTTCCTTTCCCCCTGGATACAGAGCAGGTCACCTTCTTAGCCCCTCCGAGCCTCCTAGGCTGCTCTGCAGGAGAGAAGAGGCTCAGTTGCCGCTGCCCTGCTCCGCCCCGCGGTGCTGTCTGTTTCTCTGAGCAGGAGCAAGGACCTGGTGAGCTATGGGAGCTCAGAGCCTCCTCCACCCTGCGGGCCAGGTACGGGCAGCGCTGGGAGGTCTCCAGGGGATGGCACTGGGGCCAAAGCCTCCAGCTGCTGAGTGGCTGCCACGGCCAGCCCTGACCACGGCCAGCCCTAACCACGGCCAGCCCTGCTCTGCCTCTTGTCAGCTGGAGCCATGGATGGGCTGCAGGGTGCTGGGCTGCAGGGTGCTGGGCTGCCAGTGCGGGCTGCAGGGTGCCAGTCCAGCAGTGCTGCCCCCTGCCATGGGGTACTGCAGGGCACCCTTGTGCAATCCTGGTCCTTGCAAGAGGAGCAAAGGTCACAAGACCCTTTGCTGCCTGCTCTGGTTGCCCAAGGGCTGAGTGTTGGGCACTGCCAGGAAAGAAGGACCATGCCCAGCTGCCCATGACACCATGGTGCCAGCAGCTGGTGTGCCTGGCATGGGCTGGTGGTGCTGGCAGAGCTGCAGCAGCTCAGCATAGCTCGGGGAGAGGGAGGGCAGGGCCAGCGTCCAGCCAGGAGGGGCCAGAGGCTGCTGGAGTGGGAAGTGAGGAAAGTCCCAGAGCAGAGAGGAAGAGCAGGAGCTGGCTGGGGGTGCTGCAGGTGTGGTGGAACCCAAACCCTGAAGGCAGCAGGGCTTGGAGCTGGTGCCCTGCCCACACCAGCACCCGCAGCTGGCACTGGGCTCTGCCCTGTGGAGCGAGCTGGGAGGCAGAGCAGGGCAGCAGAGGTGGCAGTGGCTGTGTCCTGTGTGGCTAGGGCTGGGCTGGTTCCCAGCAGGCTGGAAGTGGTCTCCTCAGCCAGAGCACTGCAGGCCCTGGTGGATGCCACCCCTGCTGCCCTCCCTGCTCCCGGGGACCTCTTCCTTGCAGCCCAGTGACAATTTGTCACTGTGCTTTGGGACTGTGCTCAGCTGGCACTTCTCAACCTCTGCCATGCAGGTGTCCTTCCAGCTCCCAGTCCCTATGGTGTCATGGAGCCCTCTGCACCCCCTGTGGAGCTGCTGGATGTGGGGCTTGGCACAGGTGGCAGTGGTGCAGGTAGATGCTGGGGGCTCCATGGGGATGGCACAACTTGGCCAAGGGCAGTGGGGAGTGAGTTAAGGTGGGGAGGGGTAGGGGAGGGTGAGGTGAGAAGAAAGGATCAGCTCTCCTCTACAGGAGGGAGCTTGGCCCATGGCCATGGCACTGGGCAGCACTCACCATGCCACTCACCACCACCCTTACCTCCTCCTTCCCTTGCAGGGGCTGAAGGCTTCCCCACACTTGCAGCCTACCAAGCAGAAGAGAGGTAAAGCTCCACTGCCATCTGCTGCTGGGATGTGGGCAGAGAAGACAGAATTGGTTTGCTTGGAAGAGACCTCTCAGACCAAGGCCACACATTGACCCAGGGCACCACCAGCCATGGCCCTCAGCACCACACCTCCAGGGATGGAGACTGCACCACTTCCCTGGGCAGGGACAACCCTTAAAGGGAAGAAATTGTTCCTCATATCCAAGCTAAAACTCCCTTGGGGCAACTGGAGGCCATTTCCTCTTGTTCAGTCTCTTGTTCCTTGTGAGAAGAGCTCAAACCCCCCCCCTGGCTCTGGCCTCCTCTCAGGGAGCTGTAGAGAGCAATGAGGTCTCCCTCAGCCTCCTCTTCTCCAGCCTGAACACCCCCAGCTCCCTCAGCTGCTCCTCCCCAGTCCTCTTCTCCAGACCCTTCACCAGCTCTGTTGCCCTTCTCTGGACCTGCTCCAGCCTCTCAATGTCTTTCTGAACTGACCCCAGCAGTCAAGGTGCAGCCTCAGCAGTGCCCAGTCCAGGGGCCAAGCCCTGCTCTAGTCCTGCTGGGCACAGCACTGCTGCTGCAACAACAGGAGCAGGAACCTTCTGTCTGCTGTGGCTGCAGAGTGTGGTGGTCCCACACTGGGCCTGGGGCAGTGTCCCTGCACGGGGGCAGCTGAGGGAAGTCCTCTGCTGGTAGAGGTACGTAGGTGGTGATGAGAGCACTGCCTGTGCCAAGGGTGAGCACTGCAGTGCACTGAGTCTGCTGAGCCTGGGGGCTCTGCTCTGGGGGGGGAAATAAAGACAATTTAGCCCAGGAAAAAAAAAAAACCAAGCCAAGCTTCAATGAGCCATGGAAACTGCTGGTGACTCCTGGCTGCTCTTCTCACAGTTCATTTGTTTTCCCCTTTCAGGAGCTCACACCAAGAAGGCTGCATGGTTTTAAGTCTCTTTTTGTGTTTGCAGCACCTTGCATCTTTCTGAGGAGGAAGCCAGAGAGGCCTTGGTGCAGTTTGCAGCCAGCAAATGCTGCTACAGCAGTGCCCCAGCAAGGCAGCTGGTGGTGCAGGGCCTGGCTGCCCTCAACACCTATCGAGTAAGGAGGTGCTTGGGGTGGGGTGCACAGCTCAGCCCTCTGCACTGAGAGTGGCTTCAGGGCTTTGGGAGTGGTGTGCACAGCAGCAGCAGGAGAAGCTTCTCCGGTGTGGGGGTGCTGGAGCCCTGCAGCTGGCTGCCAGCAGAAGCTTCTTTGTTTTGATGGTGCTGGAGCAGGCTGCCCAGAGAGGTTGTGGAGTCTCCTTGTGTGGAGAGCTTCCAACCCCCCCCGGGCATTGTGCTGCTGGGCAAGCTGCTGTGGGTGCTCTGCTGGAGCAGGGGTTGGGCTGGGGGATCTCCAGAGGTCCCCAGGCTGGGGCTCTGGGCTCATTCTGGCTTGGTTTGGCAGTACCAGCTGCAGACATTCACAGAGAGCAGGAGCACCCTTCCAGCCAGCAGACCCTACAAGGGTAAGTGCATTTGTGTCCATGTCCTCCCTGGGGCTGTGCAAGACCCCCCAGTGTGGGCTGCTCCTCCAGGCCTGCTGCAAGGAAAGGGCCAAGGCTGATGTGCAAGGGGACTGCAGCAGCCAGTGAACAGCCTGCTCCCTGCCTCTGGTTTTCCAAGCTCCATGGAATGCTTTGGGTGCCAAAGGATGCCCAGGCCTGTTGCCCATGTCCTCACCACTCAGGGACTCTCCCTGCCTTCTTTCCTCCCCCAGGTGAGTTTGTGGACTCTTGGCAGATGGGGGTGCCCCCAGGCCCCTGGGACATAGCTGTGGATCCTCCTCCCCTGTTTGCTGACTGCGAAGTGCATCTGCCAGTGCCCCACACCTCCAAGGTCATGGTGAGCCTCAGCACAGAGCCATCGTGGTTGGAAAACACCTTTAAGGTCATTGAGTCCAACCATTGCCCTAACACCACCCTGGCCATGGCACAGGGAGCTCTGCCAAGTATCCTGGTAGTGCCTGGCATGGTGACACCAATGTGGCATCTCTGCTCTGCATGGACAACCACCCTGGGAGGGGCTGCACATGAGGTGCAGCAAGCAGAGTGTGGGCAGCAAGTTGAGGGAGGTCCTCCCCCTCCTCTGCCCTGGTGAGGCCACAGCTGGAGTCCTGGGGTCAGTTCTGGGCTCCCTGGTTCAAGAAGAACAGAGACTTGCTGGAGAGGGGAGGGCTCTGAAGATGCTGAGGGGCCTGGAGCAGCTCTGTGAGGAGCAAAGGCTGAGAGCCCTGGGGCTGAGAGCCTGCAGAAGAGCAGCCCCAGAGGGGAGCTGAGCAATGCTCAGCAAGAGCTAAAGGAGCTGTGGGGGACAAGAGGCTGGGGCCAGACTCTGCTCAGTGGTGCCCAGGGACAGCACAAGGGGCAGAGGGCACCAAACCCACCATCAGCTCCATCTGAGCATGAGGAGCAGCTTCTGTAATTTAACGGTGCCTGGAGCAGGCTGCTCACAGGGGTGGTGGAGTCTCCATCTCTGGAGGCATCCTGGCTGTGTTCCTGGGTGCCCTGCCCTGGGTGCCCCTGCCTTGGCAGGGGGCTGAGCTGGATGATCTCCAGAGGTCCCTTCTAGCCCCTGCCATGCTGTGACTGAGCAGAGGCAGACTGGAGAGGACACCTGGGCAGCTGCTCCTGTTCCCATCCAGTGTGGGTTTGCCATGGGCCAGGCACCCTGGGGCAGGTGTTCCAGCAGACTCCAGTAATGGAGCAGCAGAGGCTCCTCTGGTGCTGTGCTGGTGCTGAGCAAGCATGGGGGGGTGGGCTGCAGGGTAGCCCTCAGCCCTCTCCAGCAGCTGCTCTGAGCTCCAGGAAGGTGTGCAGGGTGAGGCTGCAGCGAGGTGGTTTGGGGGGGGGTTCTGCAGTGAGCAGTGCCGGGGGGGTCCTGCACAGCTGAGTCCCAGCCTGCTCCCTCTGCTTGGCCCCAGGGCTGCCCCAGCTGCTCCGGATCAGGCTGTGCCCCATGCACCACTTGTGGAGGATCTGGCAAGGTATGGCCCAGGGTCCTCCTGTGCTTGCTCTGGGTGCCATCTCCACTCAGAGAGAGCACAGTGAGCATTTAAAAAACACTCTGAGGAAGGGCACAATGCCAACCACCCTCCCTTGGCATCTCATTTCCTTCTCTGAGCTGGGAGATGGACACAGGACTTGGTGGTGTGGAGGGAAGAAGGCAGCACCTCCCCTCCAGGGCTCCTGGATGCTGCCTTGGCCATCATGCTCCTGGGCAAAGGGGGCACACAGATTGGAGCCCAGCATGGCATGGTGAAACCAGGGACATGGGGGCAGCAACCCAGGGAGGTGGTGGAGTCCCCATCCCTGGAGGGGTTCCAGAGAGCTGTGCCCATGGCACTGGGGGCCAGGGTTTGGTGGCCATGGTGGGGTTGGGGTGATGTTGGACTGGGTGACTTTGCAGGTCTCATCCAACCAAACAGCTGTGGGATGGTGTCTCTGAAGGGTTTCTCAGAACAAGGAGGAAGGTGTGAGGGGAGGGACAGACATCATGCAGCAGCTGAGGGACTGCCCAAACCTTTGCACAGGTTTTGTCAGCTGGCGTTAACTCAGACCCAGCTCATACTGAGGGGGCTCCAAACCCACCACCAGCCTCAGTGGCCCCTGGCTGTGTGGCAGAGCCATGCCACAGGGCTGCTGCTGGGCAGCTGAAGGCACCTCTGGGTTAGGCTTTGCTGGAGGGGGCCTGGTGGGTGCCCTGCTGGTGTCCCTTTGTTTTGGTGGCACTGGGATGGAAAGATAAAGCACAAATGTCAACAGGGAGGGTTGAGTGGGGGCTGGAGAGGACGTGCCTGGGGGTGCATCAGGTGAGGGATGCTGAGGTGTTGCTCAGGGCAGTCACCCAGCAGCTCCCCTCTCAAAGTGCTTCTCCTCTCTCTGCAAATATTATCTCAGTGAGCTGCCACCTGCAGCTTGGAGGCCTTTGGTGTAAACAAGCAGCCAGAGCAGCTCAGCTTAGGGGTGGCAGCTGCTTCTCAGCTGTTGGCAGGGGCAGGTGCCAGTGTGGGCCAGGAGGTGACATCTGGTGATGGGGAAGAGTTGTCCCTCGAGGTGAGGGGAGGGAGGTGGCCACCACACCTTGTCCTGGCTGGGAGCACACTACCCTGCTGGGCTTCCTCCTGGCTGAGGGTAGGAGGAGGCAACAGCAGAATGTGGCTCCAGGGAGACCTTCTGGTGGTCTTTCTGTGCTTCAAGGGGACAAGAAGAAAGCTGGGGACAGACTCTTGAGCAGGGCCTGTGGGACAGGACAAGGGGATATGATTTAAACCCAGAGAGGGAGATTGAGAGTGGAGATAAGGGAGAGGGTGGGGAGAGCCTGGCCCAGGCTGCCCAGAGAGGTGGGAGCTGCCCCATGGCTGGCATCAGGTCAGGTTGGTTGTGGCTGTGAGCAGCCTTCTCTGCCTGGGGATGTCCCTGCTGGCTGCAGGGGTTGGGCTGGAGGAGCTTTGGGGGTCCCTTCCCACCCAAAGCAGTCTGACATTCTGTGTCTGCTCCCTCTCTGGGCCTCTCTAAACATCAAAAGTGATCAAGGAAAGATGTTTTTATTTGCAATTACTGTTTGGTGCCCTGCTGCCTGCAGAGGAGCTGTCACTTCTGTGCAGGAACTGGCTTGTGGTCCCCCTCCCAGGATGGCCTCCAGCAGAACTGCTCCCACTGCCTGGGCTCAGGGAGGATGAGGTGAGGAGCATCCAGCCCCAGATGGGTGCCCGTGGCTGGCACCATCCTAATGCCTGGCTCACAGACCCCAGCATGGAGGTGGTGCTGGATGGGACCTCTGGAGCTCACCCAGTCTAACCCCTGCTCCAGCAGGGCACCCACAGCAGCTTGCCCAGCAGGACAAGGGAGGGGTTGAAGCTCTCCACCTCTCTGGGCAGCCTGCTCCAGGCTCCAACACCCTCACACCAAACAAGTTCCTCCTCCTGTTCAAATGGAGCTGCTGATGTTCCAGTCTGTGCCCCTTGCCCCTGTGCTGTCCCTGGGCACCACTGAGCAGAGCCTGGCCCCAGCCTCTTGCCCTGCTGACCCTTTATCCTTGAGGAGGTTTCCTCTGCTCTTCCCCACTCAAAAGGAATCTCTTAATCTCTTCCCTGGTTGTGGAGTCTCCTCTGGAGACATTCTCCCCCCACCTGGCTGTGTTCCTGTGTGACCTGCTCTGGATGACCTCCAGAGGTCCCTTCCAGCCCCTCCATGGCAACCCTTCAGAGATGTGCAGGGGCCAGACATGCAGGCACTTGCCCTTCTCCAGAGCCATCTCCCAGGGCTCTGGTTTGCCCAGCTCCCCTCTGCCACCCATCATCCCATGGCACCATTGAGCTTTGAGGCCCTCCCAGCCAGCTCCTCTTTTCCTCACTCAGGTGTGTTCCCTGCCTCGGGGAGGGCACTGTGCCCTGTGCCCGCTGTGCCACCAAGGGCCTCTTGCTCTGCTTCCTGGAGCTTACCATCACCTGGTGAGTGGAACCTGCTGGGGACCAGAGCAGTGACTGGGGCCTGTCAGTGTGCAGGGACACCCCTGGCACAGGCTGTGGAGGGCTGGCTCCTGGGCTGCCCCAAGTGGTCTCAGCCACTTGGTGGTGGGGCTGGAAGGGACCCCTGGGGAAGCCTGCAGTGGCTGTGCAGAGTGCAAGGGCAGCCTGCAGCAGGCATCCAGGGGTGGGGAAGGTGTGAAGCTGGAAGGGCCAGGCCTGGGAGGTGTTTAATGAAAAGCAGCAGGCTGCTGAGCCAAGGTCACTGCAGCTCTGCCCTCAGGAGCCCTCTCCATGTGTGCTGATGGACACTCAGGTGCTGCCTGGCTGTGCTGCACTGCTCAGCTTCAGGGCTTCACTGCCCTGCAAGTCCTGCAGCTCCCCAGACACACCATGAGCAGGTGGAGGGAGGTTGTCTGCCCCACCCCTGCCCCACCCCTGCTGTGCATGGGAAGATTCACAGAATCCTGGAATGGGTTGGGCTGGAAGGGACCTCAAAGCTCATCCAGTTCCAACCCCCTGGCGGGCAGGGACACCTCCCACCAGCCCAGCTTGCTCCAGGCCTCATCCAGCCTGGCCTTGAGCACCTCCAGGGCGGGGACATCCACAGCCTCCCTGGGCAGCCTGTGCCAGAGTCATCTCCTGATGCCTGGCAGGAGGCTGCAGAGAGGAGGAGGAGAACTTAAACACAAAGAGAAATTTCAGTGTGCAGCTGAGCTCTGGGGAGCAGGGGGAAGGCAGAGGTGTGGTGCTGGCAGCAGCTCCTCTCTGTGTCCTGGAGCAGCTGTGTGGAGCAGCTGGAGCTGGTGTTCTCTCCCCCCAGGAAGAACAACATCACTGAGTACGTCCATGACAAGGACCAGGGCTTCCCCCTGTCCCGCCTGCAGGAGGTGACGGGCAAGCAGCTCTTCAGTGAGGAGCAGCCATGGGTAACCTGCACCTTGCAGCAGCTCCAGCACCTCTGCAGGAGCCACAGGGCACAGGGACGTAGGCAGGGGGTTCCATCTGGCCAGAAAGTCATCTCCAGGTGCAGAAGTGCAGCAGATGTAAATGGCAGAGCTTCTACAGGAGAGTTCCACTGCTGGTTGGAAGGAAAAACCTAACAGCAGTGTCTGCAGACCCTGGAAGCTGTTTGCAGCTCTCAGCAGGTCCCTGGGGGTGCTGGATGCCCACCCAGATGTGGACAGACCTGGAGGTGCCTGGGAGGTCACTAAGAGGGACACCCCTGAGCTGTGCACCAGAGTCAAGCATCTCAGCAACAGAGGCTTGGGGGGATCAGGCTTTGCAGCTTGGGCTTGGGAGAGGCTGGTGATGGAGGGAGCAGGGGAGGGTTGAGCCCCTGGCCTGGACCCTCCTTGGGCACTCTGAGGTCTTGCTGTGCACAGTGCTGCAAAGGAACCACTGCAGCCCAAGGGAGCCAGGCAGGGCCAGGCTGCTCTGTGGTGTATGAGCCAAGGAGGACATGGACTGCCCATGCTGCCCTTCTGTAAGGAGCAGAGGCTAAGGCCTGGGTGTTCCAGGGATTCCTACAGTGGGTTGGGTGGGAAGGCACCTTAGAACTCATCCAATGCCAATCCCCTGCAAGGGGCAGGGACACCTCCCACCAGCACAGGTTGCTCAAGGTTGGCCTTGAACACCTCCAGGGAGGGGGCAGCCAGGACCTCCCTGGGCAACCTGTTGCCTGTGAGGATGCCCCTGGGGGCCTTGAGAAGGTCTGCTGGGTGCTGAGGAGCCTCCTGTGCCTCTTCCTGCCAGGTGACCACGCAGAGGCTGCCCCAGCCCCTGGTGCGGGGCGCAGAGTCCTGCCTGGCACTGCACCGCGGGCAGCTGGCGGAGCACACTCGGATCCTGGGGCAGGTGGGCATGCCCTGGGGGCTGGAACGGGGGGCATGGGCAGGAGGGACCTCTTCTCCCCAAATCCAAACGGAAAATATGTCCAATGGTCACCCAAGGCAGAGGTGAAAGGGTCTGGAGAGCAGGGCTGGGGAGGAGCAGCTGAGGGAGCTGGGGGTGTTCAGCCTGGAGAAGAGGAGGCTGAGGGAGACCTCATTGCTCTCTACAGCTCCCTGAGAGGAGGCCAGAGCCAGGGGGGGTTGGGCTCTTCCAGCCAAGCTGTTCCATGACAGCACTGTCCATGGGGCAGCTCCTCTAGCCCAGGAGCATTTTGCTTTGGGGTCGAAACCGTCCCAGCTCTGAGCCTGCACCAAAGCTTCCGAGCTTGGGACATCAGCTGGCACTTGGCTTTGCTGCTCCTGTGCCTGCTGCTCTTCCCACCCCTCCCTGGTAGCTGGGGCCTGCAGCTGCCCAGCACCACCCTTAGATGAAGCAGACCTCCAAATGCATCTCCTGCAGCAGAGCCCTGGCTGGCAGCCAGAGGCAGCCCTGAAATCCAGGTCCTTTCTCCCCTGGCAGAAGCAGACCATCGAGCTGATCCCCCTCACCAGGGTGGACTATGGCTGGAGGGGGAGGCTCCACTCCTTCTATGTCTATGGCAATGAGAACCAAGTCTATGCCAAGGACTACCCAGGGAAGTGCTGCTGTGCCCTGCTCTGAGCCCCCAGCAGCTGGAGCCAGGTAACCTGCCCTGGTGGGTGAGAAAGTCCCTGAGCAGGGGGCAGCTGAGGGAGGGGAACATGGGCTGCTCCTGGAGAGGAATTGCAGACTTAGATGATGAGAATCCCAGGACTGTTTGGGTTGGAAAAGCTCTCTGTGGCCACTGGATCCAACCAGCAGCCCAACCCCACCATGGCCACCAAACCATGGCCTCAGGTGCCATGGCCACAGGCTGCTTGCACTCCTCCAGGGATGGGGACTCCACCACCTCCCTGGGCAGCCTGCTCCTTGCCTGATGAGGGCAGGGGGCAGGTTTTGTCATTCCAAATCTTAACAGCTTCCATTAAAAAGCTCCTGGCTGTGAACCAGGAGGGGATTCTTTAGGAAGGGGTAAAGATTCCCCCTGCCTGGAGGTGTTCCAGGCCAGGTTGGATGAGACCTTGAGCAGCCTGGGCTGGTGGGAACTGGATGAGCTCTGAGGTCCCTTCCAGCCCAACCCATTCTGTGAATCTACTCAGAAATTCCTTGAGACTGAGCAAACCTGGGGGGTCTCTGACTGTGGCATTCCCAGGTGGGGATGTTGTGCTGAGCTGAAGGGACCACTGACTCCATCCCAGTTTGATGGGGCATGAGGAAGCAGAGGCTCATGCCCTGTGATTCCCAGGCACACTCCCTGGCACATGAGGACTTACGTGCTCCATCCTGTGAAGATCCACCCCACCAGCAAGTGGGGGTGCAGCAGGCTGGGTGGAGCTGGGCCCCCTATGGGCAGCACATGGTGAAGTACATCTTGCATGGCAAGATCAGAGCCTTCATCCCTCTGGGGCTGATGTGTTAACCCCAGATCTGCTCCTGCTTTGAGGTGGAAGAGGAGGATTTCTGAAACCATAAAGCTGTGGTTTTGTTTTTTTTTTTTCCTTTGCAGGACCTGGGTGCCAACTGCCAGCCAGACCCAGACCTCAGGCTCCTGCAGATGACCCTCCTTGGGCTGCCCATGGGGCTGAAGGCATCTTCCCTCCCACCCATGAGTGCTGCTTGGCTGCTTCGACTGGGCAAGGGCTGAGGAGAGCCCAGCCCCAGCCTCTTGCCCCCCACAGCTCCTTTAGCTCTTGCTGAGCATTGCTCAGCTCCCCTCTGGGGCTGCTCTTCTGCAGGCTCTCAGCCCCAGGGCTCTCAGCCTTTGCTCCTCACAGAGCTGCTCCAGACCCCTCAGCAGCTCTGTAGGTCTGCTGGACTATCCAAAGGGTGTAGGAGAGGCAGGGAGTTGGTAGAGTTGGTTCCCTGGGGCAAGGAGGGGAGCAGAGGTGCTCAGGTCCAAGCCTTTTGGAAACCAATAAAAGGATTTCTGGTGAGTAGGGCTGAGCAGGTTTGGTCTCAAGCCCAGAGCAGGAGGTGCCCACAGCTCTGTCCCCCTGCTCTCAGGGGGAGGAGATGCTGTCAGCATCCCTGGTCCTGCCCTGCAGGGATCTCTCCCCACAGCCCTCATGTTCCCACTTGGCTGAAGCACCACTTCAGTCCTCCCTGGGGGGCTGGAGCTTTCAGCAGCAGTCAAGGGTGTCCTGCCAGAAGGCCACACAGGATGCTGGCCAGGATGCTGCTGGTTCCATGCAGTCATAGAATTGCTTGGGTTGGGAAAGGCCTCTGAGCTCAGCCAGTCCAACACCAACCCAACCCCACCATGGCCCCAGGAGCCATGGCCACAGGGTTCTTGCACACCTCCAGGGATGGGGACTCCATCACCTCCCTGGGCAGGCTGTGCCAGTCCCTGAGCACTCCTGCAGGACAGGGATTGTTCCTCATGCCCCTTCTGCTCCACTGGCCCAAGTCCTGCCTGCTGGCAGCAGCCCTGCATGCCTCTTCTTGGCCACTGCCTCTCTCCAGGCTTCAGAAACTCATTCTCACGACCCCTGAGGTCCTGGGAGTGATGTCCACCTCCTTCCCAGACGGTGCTGGCTCATCCCCTCTGCCCTGCTGCTCACCTGGGAGCTGACAGCCTGTTCCCAGACAGCTCCAGCTGTGTCCCTCCCCTCACTGCAGGTGATAATCCCCAAACCCTCCTCTTTAGTGCTGTTAGCAGAGCTCCTTGTCCCATTCACAGCCCCCAGCTTTCCTTTCCTGTGCTTTGGGGGTTTCATAGCTCCAGGGGGGAAGGGCAGCCCAGCCACAATGTTATCAGGATCCACCAGACCAGGGGTGCAGCTTTGCTCTCCCTTGTGCTGCTCCCTTCCCAGGCAGTGGAGGGAGGCTGTGGTCACAGCTGGGCAGTGCTGGCTCTGAGTTCTTCTCAGAACCCACAGCCAGCCTGCTCTGGACACGGTGCAGAGGCTCTGCTACAAGATGCAGGAGCACAGAAGAAGCAGCAGCAGGCTCCAGCACATCCCTAAAGAGAGCTTTCAGGAGGTGGTTGGGGTTGGAGAAGACCTCTAAGGTCAAGTCCAGCTGCCAGCCTTCGCCCCCATGGCCATCACCCACATCCTGGTGTGCCATGGCTGCTGGGGTGGTGGCTGCAGCCCAGGGCAGCCCTTGCAGAGGTGCTGGGAGCAGGTTCTGCAGACATGTGGCTGGAGAGGAGGTGGCCTCGTGGCTGTGTGCAGCTGTGAGGCGCACAGCAGTGGGCAGTGCTGTGAGCTGGCACCTTGGCAGCTTCCACAGGCAGCCAAGAGCTGCCCTTCAGCTCTCTCATGTCCAGTTAGAGATGGAAATGTCTGCAGTGTGCAGCTCTCAGCTTCTTCTCACCAACCTCCTTCCTCCCTCACTGATGCTGCTCTGGGCTGTAGGTGCCCTGGAACTGGGATGCCCCCTGACACCTTCTGCAACCCAAGGGGAGTTGGATGACCAGGAGTGGCTCCTGCAGGGCAGCTGTCTGCAGTGTGGAGCCCTTCAGGGACAGCTCCTGGCCTCGGCAGGGCCCTGAGGAGCTGCAGGGCTGCATCACCTGCACGGGATGGCAGTGTTGATCCACGGCAGCACAGGGCTGAGCTCCTGCAGAGCCAGAGGGTGGCTGAGGACGGCACAGCCTGGCTGCAGGTGGCCTGTGGGACCTGCCTGGGCTCTGCAGGCACTGCCTGGGCTCTGCAGGCACTGCCCAGCCTCATTGCTCACTCGTTGGTGCTTCCCTGGGCTGTAGGTGACCTGCAACTGGGATGTCCTCTGACACCTTCTGCACCCTCAGGCCAGATTGATGACCACCGGTGGATCACCTAAGGCAGAGCTAAGGGCATGGCACTGACCTTCTCTTCCTGCCAGCCTGCTCTCCTGGCACTTCACTCTCCTGATAGGAAGGAACCAGCAGCTGCCTGACCAGGCAGGTGCCAGGCAGGGTGGGCAGTCCCCTGAAGCTGTCCCTCTTGCATGCTTGCAGCTCCCACCCTGACCATGAGCCTGTCCCACCTGCAGCTCCCTGTGCCCCCTGGGGGGCTGCTCCTGGGGGGCTGCTCCCCATGCAGGGGGAGGTGTGCTGGAAAGCAGCCAGCTCTGGCACCTGCCTCTGCCTGCTTGGGAAGTCACCAGGCCCTCACCGAGCATGCAGCTGGCACTGCTGCCCTGCCCTCAGCCCTTTGGGGCCCGTGCTGTGGGCACAGGCATGGGTACGGCTGCCTGCCTCACCTGGGAGGCCTCCCAGTGCTTGCTGGAATGCCACTGGGATGAGCTGGGCCAGCAGCAGCTTCTGGGGGGTGTTTGGTGTGAGGCAAACTGCTCAGCCAGGGGTGGCTTTAGCTGCTGCAGCTCTGAGCAACATCTGCCTTGGCTTCAAGCTGGGATGAAGCTCCTCAGCTGCCCCTCCCAAGCCCTGCCAGCAGCACTGGAGCCCGTGGAGAGCCTGGCAGAGGAGGAGCTGGTGCCCCTTCATGCAGCACAGGTAGGAGCTTTGGGGAACCTGTGCTTTGTGGACTTCTCCTGAACACTGCTCAGTGTAGCCCAGGCTGAGGAGAGCCTTGCACCAGCTCCTCATGCTGGGTGGGCTCCAGGGGTGGCAAAGGGGCTGCCCCACCTGGGCATCAGCACCCTGTGGTGTATGACATGGACCCCTGAAGTAGTGACAGTGTTGGCATCACCCTTGTACCACTTCCTACCATCACCACCAGCTCTCAATCTCTGTCCCTTGCTCTGGGACCCTCTTCCCTGGCTAATGGACTTCTTGGGGTATGGCAGTAGCCCCCAGCCTGGGCAGTGTCCTGTCAGCTTGGCAGGGGTGCTGGGCAGGGATGCTGGGCAGGGATGCTGGGCAGTGGTGCTGGGCAGTGGTGTTAGGCAGTGGTGCTGGGCAGGGATGCTGGGCAGTGGTGCTGGGCAGTGATGTTGGACAGTGGTGCTGGGCAGGGGTGCTGGGCAGTGGTGCTGGGCAGGGATGCTGGGCAGGGATGCTGGGCAGTGGTGCTGGGCAGGGATGCTGGGCAGGGGTGCTGGGCTGTGGTGCTGGGCAGTTATGATGGGCACTTCACTGTAGTCCTCATCTCCTGGGGCATTTCCTCATTGAACACAGAGTCACAATGCAGTGGGTTGGAAGGGACCCCCTGATCCTGAATGTCTGCAGGGATGGAGCCTCCAGCACCTCCCTGGGCAGCCTGTGCCAGTCTCTGCCCACCCTCCCTGTGCAGAACTTCTCCTGATGTCCAACGTGACTCTGCCCTGCTCCAGTTCCCAACCACTGCCCCCTGTCCCCACAGCCCCTTCTGAACAGTCCCTCCCTAGCCTGCCTGGAGGTGTCCTGCAGACCCTGACCAGCAGGGACAGCAGCCTGGGAGCCTTCCTCCTGGTGGTGTCTCCTGGAAGCCTGGAGCCAGCCCTTGCTGCAACCTCCTCAGCCCCAGCGCTGGATGCTGTCCCTCCCCTCTGCTTCAAGTCCCTTTCTCCAGCAGCAGCAGCAAACTTTGGTTTTCCTGACAGGTCCTATTTAGCTCCTGACGAGCTCCTAAGCTGCTCAATTACTTTCACATCTGAAGTGGAATGATGCATAAAGAGGAAGAAGGACAAAAGGCTTTGTTGTGCCAGCACCCTGGGGCCATTTCCCTGTGGCCATTTCCCTGCCTGAGTGACCCTCTGGGGCTCTTTGTGGGCCCACAGCAGGGCCAGAGCAGTGCTGCTGGGGTTATGTGCAGGCAGAGGTTGTGTGCACAGAGCCCAGGCCCCTGGGCAGCTCTGTGCTGGTGATGTCCTGGTGGGACACTGGCACAGGCTGCCTAGGGAGGCTGTGGGTGCCCTGGAGGTGCTCCCAGAGGGAATCTGCTCCATGTACCTGCAAAGCCTGAGGGGACCAGTCTAAGCCCAGCTGAGTCCCAGTGCTCTCCTCCAGCCTGTGCTGCTCAGTCCTCAGCTTGAGGCTTTTCTGGACCTGGGGAGTGAGAGTCCAAGGGGACCCTTCCCTCACTCTTTAGAGGCTTTGCTGTAGAGACATCAGCCATGGAGCAGAGCTGCAGGAGGGGCACCAGGCAGGGAGGCAGCAGCTGCCCCCAGCCAGCCCCTCCTCAGCCCCCTGTGTCTGCAGGAGAAGGTTTTGCAGCTGGAGCTCTGCAGGAGGCTTCAGCAGGGTGTCCATGGGGGCTGGAATCCTCTGGACTGCTTCACTCTGGTTTTGTCCCAGAGCAGCTCAGGTGGTGAAGCCATCAGCTTGGCCATGCTCACCCTGGCCTGCTCTAGGGAGAGCAAGGAAATGCCTCTCCCACGTGGAAGAGGAAGGAAAAGAGCTCTCAGGAGTGAGTCCAAGGGGCAGGAGAGGAAGCCCTGCCCCATCTCCCTCCCCAGGAGGCACTTGTGGGGCTGGGCTGGCTGGGTCCTGCTCAAAGCAAGACCAAATGCCCAGCAATGTGCTGAGCAGGGCAGAGGCTCAGCAAGGCAGCTTCCTGCAGGAGCAGCCCAGCAGGCTGCAGAACAGGAGGAGGCTTCTTGGCAGGGCACTGTCTGGCATGTGGCATTGCCACAGCTGGTGAGGAACCTTTGCTGTGTGCCCAGTGTGGTGCCCAGCAGCAGGCAGAGCCCTGTGTGTTCCCAGCAGCAGCAGAGGACATCTCCCTGCTGGTTACTTTCAGCTGTAAACACCCAGCTTAGATTTGTCTAAATTGTGTCCTTTTGAGGGAAAAACCCCAGCAGGAGAAGAGAGCTGAGGCTTTAGCATTTTGTTTGTACTCAGGAATAACCAAAGGGCTCTGTTTTGGGGGTGGGCAGTGAGAGTGTCCCTGGGGTGCCACAGAGGGTGAAAGAGGACAATGAGGAACAATTTCTGTGCTGGCAGAGTGGTCAGGGACTGGCACAGGCTGCCCAGGGAGGTGGTGGAGTCCCTGTCCCTGGAGGTGTGCAAGGGACCTGTGGCCACGGCACCTGGGGAGATGGTTTGATGGTCATGGTGGGGTTGGGTTGGTGTAGGACTGGAGGATCTTGGAGACCTTTTGCCACCCAACCCATTCTGTGCCTGCAACCAGAGGTGCTGGGCAGCCTGGCTTCCAGAGCCATCAGGAGCTCCTTGGGGGGGTCTGTCCTCAGGGACTGAGCTCCTGGGGGTTGGATGATTCCCTCTTTCTCTCCCTCCAGGTTAGGCAGAGCCATTTTAGCAAGAACAGATGAGCCTTGGGGTCCCTCCCAGCCTGGCACTCCATCAGCCTGGCACTCCATCAGCCTAACCAAAGCTGACTTCTTGCTCCTCATTTGGAGACTCCCAGAACCCCACAATGGGTTGGGCTGGAAGGGACCTCAAAGCTCATCCAGTCCCAACCCCAGGGGCAGGGACACCTCCCCCTGGCCCAGGTTGCTCAAGGCCTCATCCTGGCCTTGCACACCTCCAGGGGGGTTCAGAGAGCCCAGAGGTTGTGAGTGTTTAGCAGAGGAGAAAAATCCCTGTCAGGAGTTTTCCCTGGAGCTGAAACAGGACTTTGAGCAGATTCTGAGCTGCTGCCTCCCAGCTGCAGGGGCTGAGGTGCTGCAGGGGCTGAGGTGCTGCAGGGGCTGAGGTGCTGCACGCCAGGGCTGCTGTTCAAGCCCTGTTTGTCTAAGGAGGTTTCTTTAGGGCTGCCCCGAGGGCAGGGCTTGGCTCCTTTCATGAAGGAGACCTTCAGGGAGTGGTGCCTGGCATGGCCTGTGCCTGCCTTGGCTCTCGGTGCCAAGTGCTGCCTGTGACAGCCTCCAGTCCTGCTGGGGCTCCAGAGGGCTCTGCTGAGCCCTAAGCAAACATCTGGCTCTGCACTAACACAGCTGGGGGCTGGCTCCTCAGCACGGGGCAGGGGGAGGTGCTGGAGCCCTCAGCACCACGGGCACCTCACCCAGCACTGCCGAGGTGCCGACGCTGGCAGCAGCTGGGCACTGTGCCAGGGTCAGGGCAGAGTAGGTCACCCTGGGTGGGCAACACCAGCCCTGCAGCCCCTGCCCCAGCCCACAGCTGCTGCAGCTTCCCTGCCACAGCCACAGCAGGACACACACAGCTCTGCTCCTGCTCTGGGGGTGAGTGGGCTGGGGGGGGGCAGCTGCAGTCTGCCCATGGGGAGTGGGAGTTGTGGAGCTGGACTCCCACTCAGCAGGGCTTTGCCCCATGCCACCCCATGGCCTCCTCACCAACAGGCACTGCTTGCTGAGAGCCCTGCTGGAGGCATGGCCATGGGGGTCCTAGGAGGTGCCATGGGGGTCTTGGGAGGTGCCATGAGGGTCCTAGGAGGTGCCATGGGGGTCCTAGGAGGTGCCATGGGGGTCCTGGGAGGTGCCATGAGGGTCCTGGGAGGTGCCATGGGGGTCTTAGGAGATGCCATGGGGGCCCTGGGAGGTGCCCTGGGGGTCCTGGGAGGTGCCCTGGGGGTAATTGCCAGCACAGGCTGTAGGAAGCAACAGGAGAATTGTCCATGGCAAAAGAGGGGTGAGGGGAAGGGAGTGCAAAGGAAACTGATTAAAGGAGTGCTGCAGTGCTGGTCCTGCAGCCAGGGCTGGGCTGGGAGGGACCCCAAAGCTCATCCAGCTCCAACCCCCTGCCATGGGCAGGGACACCTCCCACCAGCCCAGCTTGCTCAGGCCCTCATCCAGCCTGGCCTGGAACACCCCCAGGGAGGGGACAGCCACAGCCTCCATGGGCAGCCTGTGCCAATGTCTCCCCACCCTCACTGCCAAGGAGTTCTTCCTCATCTCCAGTCTCAGTCTCCACTCTCCCAGCTCCAAGCTGTGAGGCTGTGATTCCATAAGGACCTCACTGTGGAGAGCTTTCCAGCTGTGGTGAGTTAAAAAGCCAAGAAAAGCCCCAAGCAGCTGGGGCTGGGCTCCATGAACCTCCCTTTGATAGCCTCCCAGCCCCAGCAAAGCTGAGGCAGCTCAGCCCTGAGGCTGCTGCTCTGCAGAGGGCCTCCAGTGCTCCCCAGCACTCCATCAATAGCTGCTTGTGCCCCTCCCAATGGCTCTCCCTGGGGGGCTTTGCAGGCAGGGTCACTGCAGTGCTTACATAGCCACCCCAGGCTGCCCTGGGTTATGTTTTCCCCCCTGAAGCCATGGAATGTTGGTGTCCATAGCTCCAGGTAACTGCAATCATGTTCTGCTCAGAACAGGCTGCCCAGGGAGCTGGGGGAGTCCCCAGCCCTGGAGGTGTGCAGGAAACCTGTGGCCATGGCACCTGGGGCCAGGGGTTGGTGGCTATGGTGGTGCTGGGCTGAGGGTTGGACTGGATGCACCAATCCCTGCCCTGTGCCCATGGGATATGTGCCTCCCGGGTGGGCACAAGCCTGGCAGCGAGGGGGATGCTGTGGGAAGCCTGGAGGTGACCCAAAGGGAGATGCTGTCCTCAGCCAGCCTGTGCCCCTCAGCATCCTCCTCCCCTGCACAGAGGAACCTTCTGCTTGGGGAGGGGGCAAAGGGAGCACAGAGGAGGCAGCTGCAGGCACCTGTGGGCTCAGATCACTCCAACCTTCTGCTGAGCTGTGGCTTCTGCCTGCCCAGGGCTCCCCTGTCCCCCCACCCCCACTCAGCTGGGGCTGCAGGTAGAGGGCAGCCAGGGAAGGATCCCCCCCCTGTGCCTGGCACAGCCTCAGCTGGCTGCTGGGGTGTGGCTGGTGGCCAGAGCCCCTCCAGTGCTCCCTTCTGCTCCCTAAGACTTTACCTCCAAAGGGCTTCCTCTCCTCAAGCACCCCGAGGGGGATAGAGAGCCTCTGAGGCTCAGCCAAGTGACAGCACAGGGCCAGGAGAGGCTTCACCCCCCACAGAGACACTCCAGCAGCCACAGACACTGCAGCCAGGAGCCCACCAGAGCCACCCCTGGCTGCTGGGATGATGCTGGGGTGGGCAGAGCCCAGCCCAGGGGCACAACCTCCAGCAGCTGCATCTCTCCACCCACCCTTGGCCCCTGCTGTCTGCCTCTGGCTCTGCCACAGCCTTTCACCAACACAGGCCTGGCAGCCTGCTCTGGGCTGTGGAAAGCAGCAGCAGCTTGGACCTTCCTCCTTTCCCCCTCCCTTCCTCCTCTTCAGCAGCTCCATCCTCCTGCCCCTCCCCTGGGCAGCTCACTCAGCCCAGGAGCAGGAAGGGAGCCAAAGAAAACTGCCCAGAAGTGGTTTATTGGAAGCCTTAGGAACATTTTCTGTGGTGTCAGTCATGGGCAAGGGGAGGAGGAGAAGGGGAGGAGGAGAGGAAGAGGCAGAGGAAAAGAGGAGAGGATTTCATCTCCCTCTCTGCTGAGCAGGGCCTGGTGGATGCTGCAGAGCCCTGCAGGGAGAGGAGCTCATCTCAGCAGCTCCCCACAGCAGCCCAGGGGGCTGGGGACACCTCCATGGAGATGCAGGGACATCAAAGACCACAGCAGGATGTGACTGAGCTGGGGGATTGCTGATTGTCCCCTCTCAGAGCCCCCTGCTGGGGGGGCGGGCACAGAGGCCATGGTGGGGGAGCTGAAGGCCAGGGACACATCCAGCCAGGAACAGGGGTCCTCAGCCAGGAGCTTTATTTGGAGCACTGGAGTGGACACAGCAGTGGCAGAAGGTCCTTGTCCAAGTCACAGAAGAGACGCTTTGCCCTCAGCCCATCCCTGATGCACCCAGAGGCCCTGGTACACACCTCTGGGTTTGACCCTGCTCTGGCCAGACCCTCCAGAGCCTGCTGGTGGCTCTCCACCAGCACACCCCTGGCACCTGAAGCTTCCCAGTGGGCATGGACTCATGGGAGGGGGTGGGTTGGAAGGGACCTCCAAGATCATCCAGCTCCAACCCCCTGCCATGGGCAGGGACACCTCCCACCAGCCCAGGTTGCTCAAGGCCTCATCCAGCCTGGCCAGGAACATCTCCAGGGAGGGGACAGCCACAGCCTCCCTGGGCAACTTGTTCCAGGGTCTCAACCCTCCCTGAGGGATGGGAGAGCTGCAGAACAAAGAGCAGGGCAGAGCGGTGCCACCTGCAAGGGGATGGAGGGTGCCTGCTCCCTGGCACCTGGAGGGGGTCACTGATGCAGTGCAGGGACAAGGTGGCACTGCAGCATGTCAGCACAGACCCCACCCCAGGGCAGCTGCAGGACTCTCTGCCCCCTGGCCCAGCCCAGCATGGTTCATGGCCTCCAGCCCCCTGCTGGGAACACAAAGCTGCTCTGAAGGAAGCTCCAGGGACAGGCACCCCAGGAGCCCAGCTGGTCCCTGGCACCTGCTGAAGCTCTCCCATGGCTTGAGCTGCTCCCTTCCCATCTCCCCACGTTAGACCTCCCCCCCCTGTCCCCCAGCTGGGTCTCACCATTGCCAAGGAGGAGCAAGCTGCAGCTAGACCTGGCTGTGACTTTGTGACCTTCTCCCCTTTGCTCTCAGAGACCATCCCCCAGCTGAGCTCCTCAGAGCCATGGCTCTGGTGGGAGTGGCAGCAGCCTGCTTGGGTAGACTTCCAGTGTGGATCTCCACAGCCACCAGCTGGGACCCCACTGCAGGGGCAGGAGGCCAGAAGTCACTTTTGAGATGTGCTGTTTCCAAAGGACTATTGCAAGGTCAGAGTCAGAAGCAGCTTGGAGAGAAGAGAGACTTTGTGAAACCCAAGCAGCAGAAGCTCTCCTCCTGCACCAAGAAACCTCCCAGAGCAGCTGGAGCTCCCCTGCTGTCCTCCCCCTGGGGACACAGCCTCCTGCAGGGCAGTGCCTGGCTGCTGGCAAGCCAGCAAAGAGCTTCTACCCAGGCTTCAGCCTTCTGCTTCTGGTGCCCCTGCCCCCAAGCCCGGCGGCAGCTGGAGGGCAGCTCAGAGCTGCTTGCTGTGGCTGCAGGTGGTGCACAGGAGGCTGCCCTTGGCCAGCACGAAGGGTTGGCCACCCAGCAGTGTCTCACACTCCAGGCAGGCAAAGTGCTCCTTGTGCCAGGCCATGCCCTCCACCTGCTGGTAGTCCTCTGAGAAGATGATCTGCAGGACAGATAGAGGATTGCTTGGTCACAGCACCAGCAGCAGGGAGAAACCAGCCCCACACGTCCCACCCAGCTGCCAGGCTTTGGGAATGGGTAGGCGAGAGGCACAGGGGAGCACCTGGGCAAGGGCTGTGGGCTGCAGCTGGGCACCACACCCCCAAAGGCAACCAGTGCTGGACCATGGCAGAGACAGAGAGGATGCAGCTAGCCAGGGCTTGGCTTAGGCATGTCACTAACCTCATGCACAGAGTGGCCATGGCACCTGGGGACTGGGTTTAGTGGCCATGGTGGCCTTGGGCTGGTGGTTGCAGTGGATGACCTGAGAGGTCTTTTCCAATCCAAACCATCCTATGGTTCTGTGCTGCTTCTCCCTGGTTGCCTCAGGCACCTCCAGCCTCCCAGAGCAGCCACAGCCCTGGTGCCCAGCAGCCAAAGCATGCGGAGCCCAGAGGGCATCCCGGGAGGTGTGAGAGGGACAAGGGATGGTGAGGATCACTCAGGGCCAGGGAAGCTTGGAATTAGAATCATAGAACTGAGTCATGGACTGGTTTGGCTTGGAAGGGACCTTTAAAGGCTGCCCAGGGCCGTGGTGGAGTCCCCATCCCTGGAGGGGTTTCAAAGCCCTGGAGATGTGCTGCTGAGGGCCATGGCTTGGTGGTGCCCTGGCAGTGCTGGGGTGAGGGTTGGGCTTGATGACCTTGAAGGTCTCTTCCACCCAAAAGGATTCCAGGATTCTACAAAGCTCATCCAGCCCAACCCCCTGCAGCCAGCAGGGACATGCCCAGCCAGAGCAGGCTGCAAACAACCTGACCTGCACTGGTGCCAGCCATGGGGCAGCTCCCACCTCTCTGGACAGCCTGGGCCAGGCTCTCAGTGCCAACCATTTCTCCCTTCTCCCTCTGGAAGTCCAACCCCTCCCACCTCGTCCTGTCCCAGCAGGCCCTGCCCAGGTCTGCCCCTGTCCCACAGGTGCCCCTTAATGGCACAGGCCGGGGCAGTGCCCGGGGTGATGCCCACCTCGTCGCAGCCGGCGCAGCGCGGGCGCAGGCTCTCGCAGTAGTGCCGCCCGCACCAGGCTGCTCCTCCCTTCCAGAAGTAGATGAGGTCCACCAGGGGCTGGGCACAGCGGCAGCAGACGAAGCAGGCAGGGTGCCAGAGGTGCCCGTAGCCAGCGCGATCGGCGTACACCACCGGGCAGTCGGCGGGCACCGCCTGCTGGCAGCCCTGGCACTGCTGCGGGGAGCAAGGCAGAGGTGGTCAGACCACGGCAGGGCTCCTCCTCCTGACTCACAACACCCTGGACATGCAGCATTCTGAACCCCACAGCATGAGGGGGAGGCAGGGAGCCCTGGAGATCAGCCAGGCCAAGGCCCCTGCCAGAGCAGAGCACCCAGGGCAAGGACACAGGAACACAGCCGGGGGGCTGGAAGCTCTCCACACAAGGAGACTCCACAACCTCTCTGGCAGCCCTCCAGCACCCTCTCAACAGAGAACTTTCTCTTCCTGTTCAGGTGGAACCTCCTGGGTTCCATTCTGTGCCCACTGCCCCTTGACCTCTCCCTGGGCACCACTGACAAGAGCCTGGCCCCAGCCTCCTGCCCCCCACCCTCAGCAACTACCATCCATCAGCTAACATCTGGCCTCTGGAAGTCCCCTGAGCTGAACCCAACCCTCACAGAGAGCCAAGAGATGCCCAAGGCAGAGATCAGACACCCTGCAGGGCAGAGGTGGTGTCTGGCCTGGCAGAGCTGGTTAAGCCTGGTTAAGCTGTAGGAGGGCAGATTGGGACTGGAGATGAGGAAGAAATCCTTGGGAGTGAGGGTGGGGAGACACTGGCACAGGTTGCCCAGGGAGGCTGTGGCTGTCCCCTCCCTGGAGGTGTTCAGGACCAGGCTGGATGAGGCCTTGAGCAGCCTGGGCTGGTGGGAGGTGTCCCTGCCCATTGCAGGGGGTTGGCACTGGATGAGCTTTGAGGTCCCTTCCAGCCCAACCCATTCCATGAATCCATGCACAGCTGGACTTGATGATCCTAAAGGTCTCCAAGCAAAACACTCCTGTGAGAGGAGGTCACAGTTGGGCTCTCTTCTCCCTGACTTTTGCTGCTCACATCCACGTCCCGGCCCCATGGCACTGCCCAGATCTCAGCCCAGCACCTCCCACCTCTACCAGGCCAGGCAGACTCAATTAGATGCAGCTAATTTGAAGACTAATTATCATGAAAGGCCATGGCACAGGACCCAGCTGGGCTCCCTCTGTATCTGTGCCTGTGATGAGCCAAGCACAGGCTCCAGAGCTCTCCCTGGGGAGCTGACAGCTGAGGAGCTCTTGGTCAGGTTCCCATCTAAGCAGGGAGAGCCCAGGCCAGGCTCAGGGCTTCTGTCTGTGCTTTATCACTGCCTGAGAGAGGCTTCAAAGCTCTTCAGCAGCAGCTGGAATCTCCTCCAGCAGAGCCCTTGGCAGCACCTCCCCAGCAGCCAGGAGAAGCCTTCTGAGAGAGCAAGGTGCAGGGGCAGCAGCTGGGCTGGGGTCTGAGGTGCTGGGGTTCACTGGCACAGCAAGGTGCCCCCTCCAGCTGCACAGGGGCAGGGGCTGCTCTGTGCCCAGAGCACAGCTCTGCTGCCAAGGCTCCAGCTGTCACCCACAGGCTTTCAATGGGGGGAGAGGAGACACAGAAATCAGATCCTGCACTCTGGCTGCACAGCAGAAGGCTCCAGGGCTCTCTACACCAAGGGAATCCCAGACTGCTTTGGGTGGGAAGGGACCCCCAAAGCTCATCCAGTCCAACCCCTGCAGCCAGCAGGGACATCCCCAGCCAGAGCAGGCTGCTCACAGCCACAACCAACCTGACCTGCACTGCTGCCAGCCATGGGGCAGCTCCCACCTCTCTGGGCAGCCTGGGCCAGGCTCTCCCCACCCTCAGGCTCAAACATTTCTCCCTTCTCTCCACTCTCCATCTCCCTCTTGGGGTCCAAACCATCCCCCCTTGTCCTGTCACCACAGACCCTGCTCAGGAGTCTGTCCCCAGCTTCCTGATGGTCCTCTTGAAGCACTTCAAGGCCACCAGAAGGTCTCCCTGGAGCCACATTTTGCCACTGCCTCCTCCTGCCCTCAGTCTGGATTCCCTGTACAGTCCCTGTGGTCCCTGGAGTGGTTCCACCATGCCACTGGGCATCTCCTGTTCCACCACAAAAGCCTCTGAGGGCTGAAGGCTGCACAGGAGGAGACAAAAATTCTCCCGGCTTGGCTTTCCTGCCAGTCTGAAAGGGGAGACTGCTGCTGACACTGCTCCTGCCACCACAGTCAGCCTCAGACAGGCTTCTGCCTCCTCCACACCAAGCAATGAGGAAGCTCAGAAGCTGTTTCTGCTCTGTGTGGACACAGAACCTGTCCATGGAGCTGCTGTGCTGCAGGCAGAGCTGCACCTGGAGAGGGCAGATGGACACCTCTGAGTTCTGCAGCCATCACATGAGGCTGGGACTGGAGTCTAACTCCACATTCTTGATCCCTCCCCAAGGCACCAGATTTGGGCAAGTCAGGGCATCAGAGAACCCAACCCTGCAGCTGCCTCAGGGCACCAGGGAAGCTGCCAGCCCCTTCCACCCCAGCCCTGCTCATCCCCCACCACCTCAGTGAGAGCAAACAGGAGAAGCCTTCCAGCTCCAGTGTCCTGCCAGCAAGAGCTGCTCCCAAAGCAAGGAGCTCTGCTCCTCTCCTGGGGCAGTTCTCCACAGGGCTTGCCCCAGGTGTCACACAGCCTCCACCCCTCAGAGTGGCTCTTCCAGCCTGGTGTGGGCTCACAGCCTGCTGCTCACTTCCCACCTCCTTGGTGCAGGGAGAGGAGTGAAGGCTTCTATCAGCCGGCACCAGAGGTGCTGGCCAAGAAAGTGTCCCTGGCTCAGAGCTTTCCAGCCCTGCTCTCCCTGCTGCTCTGCAGTGACAGCTCCTCCAGAAGCAGCTCCTTGGACACCTCCTGAGCTCTCACTCCACCCCTGGCCTCAAGCTTTTTAGGACCATGGCTAATTTTGATCAGGCTTTGGCTTGATTCCAACAGTGGCTCAGGACACCAGCAGCCTTTCCAGCTCTGAGGGGGTTAAGGATGATTTTCTGCTTGGTGGAGAAGGCTCAGCTCCTAGGGCAGACACCACAGTGCTGGGGCCCCGTCCCTGCACCCCAGAGGAGTTCAAAAGGCTGTTTGAGCTCAGATGCCTCCTGGTGATTTACATTGGCCTTGGATGATTTCCTTCTCATACCCACTCCAACACAGCTGCCCTCAGGGTCACCCCCAGCACAAACACCCAAGGAAACCATTCCAGCTTCCTTCCTGCTGCTGCTTCGGTGTCTTCTGGACTCCTTCCCCTCTGGAGCAAAGGCAGAGATCTCTGTTAGCTGCCGCTCACAGCCAGGCCTCAGCAATCCAGAGCTCAGACTCACAGCCTGGGCTCAGCTGGGGGGACACCAAGCTGATGGGGCTGGTCTAGGGGTTTGCCGTTCAGCAGCTTCTGACGGACTCCGGCTGCCCCCAGCAGCAGAGCTGTGCACCAGGAGCAGCCAGCCCTGGCTGCTGCGCACCTCTGCCCGAGGCCGAAGCTGTTCCCCGAGAGCTCGCCGGGGCCAGAGCAGAGGCAGCCCCCCCCGCACGCCCCCAGCCCCCATTGCGGCACTCACGTAGTGTCCTGCTGCAGGCTGCAGGGCGCCGTTGGCGGCGTCGGGCGCGGCGCGGCTCCCGTCCGCGGGCTTGCCTTGCTCCGTGCCGCCCGCCTGGCCCGGCAGTGCCACCTCCCCCACGCCCATGGCCTCGGCCTTGTACTTGCTGACGAAGTCCTCCATCAGCTGCAGCTCCCCCGGGGCCAGCCCGCGGCACTGGGCCGGGTCCTGGTCGTGCAGGGGCAGCTGCCTGGCCAGCTGGCGCCGCCGCTGCCGTGCCCCCGCCGTGCCCGCCACCGGCTGCAGCTCCCTGGGGATCAGCTCCATGTACTGCGTGGCCTGGGGGCACAGCACCGAGAGTGGGGTGGGGTGAAAGGCACAGCCTTAAAACCACCCCCGGGAGCCAGCCCAGGCAGGCGCAGGGGAGCGGCAGAGGGCTGCCCCTGCTGCCCGGCCAGGGCATGCCTTGGCAGGGAGCTCCAAGCTGGCCCAGCACCAGCCCCCCGCCGCGGGCAGGGACCCCTCCCACCAGCCCAGGCTGCTGAAGGTCTCGTCCAGCCTGGCCTGCCTGATGACCTTTGAAGGTGTTTCCCAACCCTGAGCATTCCATGGTTCTGTAACTCAGCTCTGGAATGAAGCTGCCAGGGGAAGCAGCAGAGCCCCAAGGTTTGCCAGGGAGCAGGAACGTGCCCTGAACACCCCCAGGGAGGGCACAGCCACAGCCTCCCTGGGCAACCTGCTCCAGTGCCTCCCTACCCTCACTCTCAAGAATTCCTTCCTCATCTCCAGTCTCAATCTGCCCTCTCCCAGCTCAAGGCCATTCCCCCTTGTCCTGCCACAGTCTTGGAGAGCTTTTCCAACCAACCAATTCCATGATTCTCTTCCCTGGTGCCCTGCAACAGGAGAACCAACACCATGAAGCCATTCCAAACAAGCCTCCTCCTCAGCTGGCCTCAGCCCAGCCCCTGAGGGGTCTGCCCCGGGCTGGGGAAGTGCTGAGGGTGTGGGGTGTGCAGGGTTAATCCTGCAGCCGAGCAGGGGAAGGGAGTTTCCCACTGGAGGCATTTTTCCTATTGCAGTGTGAAGAGGCAAGGGGCAGCCAGTTGGCTCCTGGCCACCCTGCTCCACACAGCAGCAGCCAGCTGCACTGGATTGATTTCTGACTCGGTCAGCACTTGAGAGGAGACTGTGCAAAGGAGCAGAAGACATTAACTGTTTACTGCACAGGGGCTGGTGCAGAGGGGCCTTGGATGGACAGAGAGGTGGCACAGCCCTGCACAACTCAACACACCTGGGACAGCCTTCCAGTCAGCTCCCACCTCAGCTGCCTTCAGCTCAGCTCAAGATCCCTGTCTGGAGATCTGCAACAGCCACAGATCAATGAGCTGATGGGGCAGAGCTTCAGAGAACTGTTTGGGTTGGGAAAGACCTCCAAGAGAGAGTCCAACACCAACCCAACCCCACCATGGCCCCCAAACCATGGCCCCAGGTGCCATGGCCACAGGTTTCTGGAACACCTCCAGGGATGAGGACTCCACCACTTCCCTGGGCAGCCTGTGCCAATCTCTAACCACTCTTGCAGCACAGGAATTGTTCCTCATTTCCTCTTTTACCCTCTGTGGCACCCCAGGGATGCTCCCTTTGAGGCCCACCACTGACAAGAGCCTGGCCCCATCCTCTTGCCCCCCACCCTTTAGCTCTTGCTGAGCACTAGGAAGATGCCCAAAGGGATTGTTAAGAGCACCTCAAACACAGCTGAAGAAAGGGAAGAAGAAAGCAGAGCTTGGGCATCCTTCAAGGCCAGGAGCAGCTCCTGCCCCAAGGTGCTGGCAGCAGTTTGTGGAGCAGCAGAAGCCTTGTGTCTGATAAAGCTCTGCTGGGCAGCCTGCAATGAACCAGCTGGGTGGAAGAGGGCCAGCATTGTCCTCCCAATCCCTACCCAGTGCCAGGATTCCCTCTGGGACCAGTGGAAGGCAAGCAGTGGTTAAACAAACACTGCTGCTGGGCCAGCTCCTGCCAGAGGGAGAGAAAGAAGAGGAGAGAGAGGGGAAAAAAACAACAGAGAGGAGAGAGGAAAGGAAAGAAAAAAGGAGGCAGGAGTTGGGGGAAGGGGAAAAAAAGAGAAGCAAGAGCTAGGGGTGGAAGGAAAAATGAAAAGGAGGCAAGGGCTGGGGGAAGGGAAAAAAAGGAGGCAAGAGTAGGGAAAAAGAGAAGAGAGGAGGCTGGGAGCAGCAGCACTGGGGGCAAACAGCAGGGAGGACCAGGCCTGTGGGCTCAGTGCCTCATTCAAGCCCAGTGCTCAGATCCAGCTTACACCACAGGCCCCATCTGCACCCCCAGCAGACTTCATGCCACCCCCAGGCAGCCTTTCTGAGGGACTGAGGACAACTGAGCTGGGAGAAAGAACCCAAGCTTTGCCTCTTGGGTCTGCAGCTGCCCTTCCACAACTCTTCTTTAAAACCAAACCAAACCAGTCCAATCTGGTTGCAGCTCCCATCAGCCTTATCCCTTCTGCTGGATTTGAAGAGCAGAAGCTGCCCACTCAGACCAGCCTGGGTTTGGTGCCACAGCCCAGCTGAAGAGCAGCTCAAGGCACCCCCTCAGGAAGTGCTCTGCTGGCTACAGCTTGAACACCCCAAAAAACACTGCCAGAAGCTTCCACATGGCTCTTCTGGATGGAAGGCAGGAGCAGGAGGGAAGGACCTGGGGGCTGCCACCTCTCTGGGCAGCCTGGCCCAGGCTCTCTCCACCCTCAGGGTCAAACATTTCTCCCTTCTCTCCACTCTCAATCTCCCTCTTTGAGTCTAAACCATCCTCCCTTGTCCTGTCACCACAGGCCTGGCTCAGAAGTCTGTCCCCAGCCTTCTGATTGTCGCCTTGGAGCATTGCAAGGCCACCAGAAGGTCTCCTTGGAGCCTTACAATCATAGAATTGTCAGGGTTGGAAGGGACCTCAAGGATCATCCAGTTCCAACGCCCCTGCTCTGGGGGCAGGGACACCTCACACTTCCCCAGCCTGACCACCCCCAACTCTCCAGCCTGGCCTCTCACTGCCCGGCTCCATGCTCCCCACAAGTGCCACCTCCCCAGAACACCCCCGGGGGGCTCTTACCAGCTTCTGAGTGAGGCCTGGAGGTGCCCACTCGTAGGTGATGGTGTGGAAGGAGGGGTCCTTGCGGGTCACAATGGGGTTGGTGACGATCATGCGGTTCCGCTTGTAGAGCCGCAGGCCCCCGGCACCCTTGGGCCGCGTGGTCAGCCAGGAGTACCTGGAGCCGCTCAGCAGCCTCCCCACCTTCAGGTCCTCCTCCAGCTCCGAGCTCAGGCTGTGCTCCTCCTGGCTGCACTTGCAGCACCTGCAGATCTTCCTGCGGAGAGACACCGACATCAGCAGCCTGCAGGGGAACCGGCGGCAACTGCAGCCGCAGCCTGCAGGGGAACCAACGCTGGCAGCAGCCTGCAGGGGAACTGGGGAGAATTGTGGATGGACAGCATGGGCCACGAGCAGCTTCTGGGGATGGACAGCATGGGCCACGAGCAGCTTCTCTTCCCCACTGCCCCAGACTGCCAACACATCCTCCCAGCACCTCCCAAGTGCTCTGCAGTTCCCTGTGCTCAGTCCCTGGGGGCTGGGTACCAGAAGGAGCAGGGGCAGAGTGCCAGGGCAGGCCCCTGAGGGCCAGGCCATTACCTCCAGGAGTGTGGCTCGAAGCCTGGGCAGGTGCCCCGGCAGCGCAGGCACGGCGCAGCCCTTCCTGGCGCCTGGCTCGGTGACACCTGGAACAGAGCAGGACAGCACAGCTGGGAAGGCCTCGTCCTTCAGACCTGGGCTTCATGGAGTCATACAACTGTGTCAGATGGAAAAGCCCTCTAAGATCAGCAGCTTGCAAACCAACACCACCAGCCTCTTCCAATCCCTGACCACTCTTGCAGCTAAGAAAGTTTTCCTCCTCTCCAGCCTATCCCTTCCCTGGCACAACCTGAGGCCATTTCCTCTCCTTCTGTCACCTCAGACTAGGCAGAAGAGCCAAACCCCCACCTAACTCCAGTCTCCTCTCAGGAAGCTGTAGAGAGCAATGAGGTCTCCCTCAGCCTCCTCTTCTCCAGGCTGGACACCCCAAGCTCCCTCAGCTGCTCCTCCCCAGCCCTGCTCTCCAGACCCTTCCCTAGCTTGGTTGCCCTTCTCTGGACCTGTTCCTACAAAGCCTCAGACCTTCCAAACCCTTCTGACCACTGTCCATGCAGACCTGCTACACGTTTCTTGAGGTGGAATAATTTCTTCCAACGCAAGTGCCACCCCTGTGGAGCTCACCAGAGCAACTGGAAGCGCTGCCAAGTTCTGGCCCAGGCTGCCCAGGGCAGTGGGGGAGTCTCCATCCCTGCAGGGGTGTCAGAGCTGTGCAGATGTGGTGCTGAGGACCATGGGTTTGTGGTGCCCTGGCAGTGCTGGGGTAAAAGTTGGGCTCCATGAGCTTAAAGGTCTCTTCCAACCAAACAAGTCTATGTTCTATAGAATGGGATGGGTTGGAAGGGACCTCAGAGATCATCCAGCTCCAACCCCCTGCCATGGGCAGGGACACCTCCCACCAGCCCAGACTGCTCAAGGTCTCATCTAGCCTGGCCTTGAATACCTCCAGGGAGGGGACAGCCACAACCTCCCTGGGCAACCTGTTCCAGTGTCTCCCCACCCTCACTCTGAAGGATTTCTTCCCAGTCTCCATCTGCCCTCCTCAAGCTCCAATCCATTCCCTCTCCTCCCATCACCACCACCCCACTCTTTCCACTCATTCCCATCTCTGGGCCAAGCACAACAGGAGCTCTGCCTGCTGGTTGGGCTGCCTGGTCAGCAGGACTTCCTGCCCAGATACGGAGCTTCTCCTCCCAGCTCCTCAAATCTGCAGAGAAGGAGATTTCATTAAAAACAAAAAAGAAAGAAAAGAGAAAGAGAGACACAACCCCTGCAACCCCCCAGCCCCAGCAGGCAAACCCAGCACTGCCCACCCAGCCCAGCCCCCTCCTCAGCCCAAGCCCCCTTGGGTGCAGCGTTGCACTCGAGTTCAGAAGGAAGTTTCAGTACCTTTGTCATGTTTTTAAGGGCTAAAGAAGGTTGTGTCAAAGTGTCTGGAAGCAGAGCAGGCCCTGCTGCCCATGCCTGGGGGGGAAGGTTCCCCTCTGGCTCTCTCCTCCTGGAGCATTCTTGCTATTAGAGGCGAGGACGTGCGGTCGGCACAGAGGAAATTCTTAGGTAGTGAAATGGGAAGAAGCTGAGGCCGTTCAAGCCACAAAAACAAATCTCTGAGCAGCCTCAGCACCAGGCCAGCAGGCCCAAGGTTCACTGCTCGGCTGGCCAAAGGCAGCACCATCCAGGGCATTGCCGAATTTACTCAAGGGCTGGAAAAAGAGAGAGCCTCTGATGAGAGGTGAGAAGGGAAACACCTGAGGGTGGCTCCAGCTTGGTGGAGAGTTGGAGGACTCCTGAGGAAAGGAGCACTGAGCTCCCAAGGCAGGTCAGAAGACCTCTTCCAAGACCCCTAGTTTGAAGTTGAGCATGTCCAAGCCCACCAGTCTCCTCCAGGCATTGGAACAGGTCACACAGGGAGGTGGTGGAGTGGCAATTGTGCCCCTGGGCAAGCTGCTGTGGGTGCCCTGCTTTAGGCTGGGTGAGCTCCAGAGGTCCCCTCCCACCCCCCCATGCTGGGACTCTGGGATTCTGTGAAGTACCTTCTGCAGCAATCATTCTTCATGGGTTTATCTGTAGCAGGGATTCTGAAGCCCTTTGGCCACCTCACTCTGAACCTCTGAGCTTCTCCTAAAGCCTTGATAATTATTTCCTGGAGTTCAGGGATCTTGTGGCCATGGCACTTGGGGCTCTTCCAACCCAAACCATTCTGTGATGCACAGCTCAGCTCAGACTGCAGCTTCTTGCTGTGTCCTCACCCTCTGGCCAGCCCAGCACAACCTTGGTCAACAACCTTTCAAAAGGTCTCCTGAATCTAGGCTGACCCCTGAGCTTGGTGTGAGGGGACAGGTCTCAAGGGCACATGGAGGAAATGCTGCTGTCACATCCAGATGACCTGCAGATCCCACCAAGAAGTGGAAGGTCCTTCCCACTCTCCTCACAGAGCAGCCCAGTACCAGAGATGCAGCACATCCTTGGCTCTGCTCAGAGCACAGGGTCAAGACAGGGCTGAGAAGCGATGACCTGCAGCAGCAGCAGCACACTCTGTGTGCTGAGAGCACAGCACAGCCCTGCCTAAGTGACAGGCCAGGCAGTCACAGGGAAGCTCCAGCTGCTCCAGCAGCTGCTGTAACAAAGGATGCTGGCTGGAGGAGATCCTTATCTGGCCAAGGATGCTCCCTTGGGAAGACCTTCAGTTCCCTTTCCTCTGGCATGTCCACAGGGGCCTTGGTCTGATCACAAAGGGAGCTGCTGATGGGAAAACCACCCTGCAAGGCTGAGGTGTCTCCTGCACCACCATGGGCACAAGGAAATGCAGGGCAGCTCTGCCCCAGGAGAGGACAGCAGCAGCGGTGACCACCCCGCAGCTGAGGGCAGGAGGACTGCAGGGTGAGGAGCATGGTTGCAGCTCCATCTGCAGCTGCATCCTCCAAGGAGCTCAGGCCTGCAGCTGGGCTCAGAGCTTGGCCAAGTTTGGCCAACATGGCCTTAACCAAAGCCTGCTGAAGACCCTTGCAAGAGCAGAGAGCCTCCTGCCAGAGGGAGCTGCACAGCCAGGGGTGGGACACCAGGCAGGGCTCCCCTCACTCCGGCTCACACCAGAGCAGAGCTGCCAGTGGGCTGAGGGTAACCCCACCTGTGGTGTCCCTCCCCACAACTGCTCTGGGCCAGCCTCTAGCAGGGCCTTTGGGACCAGCCCCAGCTCCAGAAGGGCCTGGCCCAGCAGGGTCCTCCTGCAGAGGCTTCTGGAGCCCAGCAGCTCTCACTGCACAAGGCCTTATTTGGAGCCCAAACGCGGCGCTGGAGACGTGTCAGCACCTCAAGTATGTTTGCTCCTCCTTCCCAGGGAGGGAAAAGTTGGCTCAAGTTGGCTTCCAAGGAGCTCCTGCAAGTTCACAACAAGCCCTTCAGAGCCCCAGTCCACCTCTCCTCACAGCACATTGCTCCCCAGCTCCCACAGCAAGCTCAACACAGACCCTCAGGCAGCTCCAGCACTGGATGCCCAGAACCAACAGGACCACCTCAAGCCTTTGGCTGGGCTCCCTCCAGCTCCAAGGAATCCTGGAAAGGAACAACTCCATGTTGGAGAGCCTCCCCTGGGCCAGAGGGCCAGGGCAAAGCCACTCTGAGTTCATGTGGCTGGGACCAGTCTGCTCAGCAGAGTCCTTGAGGAGCTCAGGGATGGGCAGCAATTAACCTATGCTCATTAATTAATTGAGGCAGAGGTCAGAGGGGGCCAGGCTCTTCTCAGTGGTCCCCAGTGAGGTAATGGACATAGAAAGTTCCATTTAAACATGAGGAGGAACTTCTTGACTTGAAAGGTGGCAGAGCCCTGGAGCGGGCTGGACAGAGAAGTGGTGGAACCTCCATCTCTGAAGATTTTCAAGGTCTTCCTGGATGTGTTCCTGTGTGACCTGCCCTGGCAGGGGGTTTGGACTCGATCTCCAGATCCCCTGGAGCAGGGCAGGTTTAGGTTGGACATCAGGAGGAAGCTCTGCACAGTGAGGTTGGGGAGAGACTGGGACAGGCTCCCAGGGAGGTGGTTGAGGCTCCATCCCTGGAGACATTCAAGGTCAGCCTTGATGTGCCCCTGGGCAGCCTGCTCTAGTTGGAGGTGACCCTGCTGCCTGCAGGGGGGTGGCCAAGATGCCCTTTGAGGTCCCTCCCAACCCAATGCAATCTGAGGTGGCATCACCTGGCAGACCAGCAGCCCTTGCTGGTATCCAGCTGGTATCAGAGCTTTGTTGCCTTTTATTTTAGCAACAGAAAAAGAGCAGGAAAAGGCAGGGACAGCAGAGAAAAATATTTCAGTGGAGCTGCCAGATCTCCAGCTCCAGAAGGACAGAGGCACAACAGGAGCAGAGCTGCTGCAAACATCTCACTCTTCCAAGAGCACATAGCTGACAGCATTCCTTCCCCAGCGACATGGGGATTGATAAGGGAAGGGCAAGCTCTGCAGAAGCAGATGAAGAGCTTTTTCCACCAGCTTCACTTACTTGGGCTTCATGGGGAAGCCAAAAAGCTGTGAGGAGGTGTGGAATGGGAAGAACCCACCCCAAAATTCAACTAAACAGCCACTGGGGTGAGTTCCAGAGTGCTCAGCTAAGTGCCAGCACCACCAACCACATTCAGAGCCAGCTGTGGTCTTCCTATTTCCAGCATGAGCAGAAGGTGCTGAGCTACCATGAGGAACAGGAAGCCCCCAGCACCCTGACATGCTGCCCTCCAGGAGCTGCTCCCATCAACACCACTGATTTGCTCCTAAATATCTTCTCAGCTCTTCTGCTTCTGTTTTACAGCTGAGAAGATGGACACAAGAAAGCTGAAGAAGCCCCAAGGGCACAAAGTCACTTCATGGAGCCCTGGGGCTGAGAGCCTGCAGAAGAGCAGCTCCAGAGGGCAGCTGAGCAATGCTCAGCAAGAGCTAAAGGAGCTGTGGGGGACAAGAGGCTGGGGCCAGACTCTGCTCAGTGGTGCCCAGGGACAGCACAAGGGGCAAAAACTGGAACCTAGGAGGTCCCATCTGAAGATGGGAAGAAAAATCTTTGTTGTGAGGGTGCTGGAGGGCTGGAGCAGGCTGCCCAGAAAGGTTGTGGAGTCTCCTTGTATGGAGAGCTTCCAAGCCCAGGTGGGCATTGTGCTGCTGGGCAAGCTGCTGTGGGTGCCCTGCTGGAGCAGGGGGCTTGGACTGGGTGAGCTCCAGAGCTCCTTTCCAACCTTCACCACCATGCTGGGGTTCTCTCAACTGCTTTTAATGCACTTTGCAGGGCAGTGCCAAACCAGTGCAGCCAGCAAGGGTCCCCACTGCAGGTGACAGTGACTGCTCTGCAGCAGCTCAAGAGCTGAAGGCCAAGGTTCAAAGCAGGTGAGATGGCAGCAGAAAGAAGCAGGCTGGTAACCAGCATGAGGGAACTCTGCTCTAGCACTGCAAAGAGCTGCCTTGAAACCCTTCCCCATCTCTAAGTGGAGCAGGAGCTCCATGCTAGGCCATCTGAAGGTCTCTTTTCCTGAATGGCTGAAACAAGATTTCCCTTGCAAAAAAAAAATAACCCCAGGAGAAGCAGCTCAGCCTAAACAAACACTGCAGGCACAGCCTCCCTGCAGGGCCAGAGGGACTTGGTGACTTGTGAATTGTGTTTGCTGGGACTGGATGGAGCTCCAAGGCCCCAGATGAGCTCTTTAACCCCTGGGCTGATCCATGATTTCATCTCTATAAATACTTGTGGGGAGCTCACCAGGTTTCTGCATCAGGACCAACATCTGCTTTCCTGCCAGCTGCAGCAGAGCTTCCTCCCCTGGGCTCCAGCACAAGGACATTGTTCTGGGAGCCCAGCTCAGCCCCACCAGCAGGAACCAGCCTTCAGAGGGGCAGGGGAGGTGACACAGCCACCTCCTTGGGCCACCAGCCATGCACAAGCTGTCAGCCAGGGACCAAGCCCCTTGGCCATCAGGAGGAACCTTCCAGAAGGTACCCCAGAAGGTACCAACATCTCACCATGCAGCTGTGAGCTTCTGCCAGCCCAGCTTGCTCAAGGCTTCATCCAGCCTGGCCTGGAACACCTCCAGGGAGGGGACAGCCACAACCTCCCTGGGCAGCCTGTGCCAGTGTCTCCCCACCCTCACTCTCAAGAATTCCTTCCTCATCTCCAGTCTCAGTCAGCCCTCTCCCAGCTTCAATCCATTCCCTCTCCTATCACAAGCAGCCCTGTCCTACTTTGGATACCCTAAAACAAGCCCCACAGCACCTGAAGCAAGAAAAAGAACCCAAATCTGCAGGAGCTGAGCCAACTTTACCTTGGCTTTGAGCAGCGCTGTTAGCTTGGGGCTTGTTTTCTTCTGCTGACAAAGAGAGGCTGAAGTGAGCCAGAGCAGCACAACAAACTCTGCTGCGGGCAGCCAGCTGAAGCAGCTCCAGCCAGGCAGGACATGCCAGCCAGCCAGCCCCACTTTATCTTCAGATTGAGTTGGAGCTCTGCAGCTGCCAGGCAGAGCTTCCCCCTCCTCACAGCCGCTCCCAGGGCGCTGGGCAAGGCAGCCAGGATGATTAAACCCAACAGTGCTTGGCAAGCACAGTGCCAGGGTCCCATCACCGGCCCTAATCGCTTCCAGACGCCTTCCTCGACTTGCTCAGACCGGCTGGAGGTGCTGCCAAGGCAAATTAAAGGCTGTCAGGCTTCCAGGAGTGCCCAGGAACGGTGCCCTTCCCAGGGGGCAGGAAAGGCAGCGGCCCTCCACTGCCCCTGTGCCCACCTGGCCTGGGACAGGGACTGCTCAGGCCCCCAGCCAGGCTCTGCAGGGGCATTCTCCTTGCTCTTGGCTTTGGGAGGTCCTTTCAGATCATGTGAATGCAGACCAGGTAGGACTTTTCCTTCCTTTCCATACCACCCTGCCCAGTTTCAGTTTGGGTGGCAGGAGATGGGCAGCCCCAGAGCTTCCCAGCTGCCCCACCCCACGCTCAGCACCCCTGAGAGGACCTCACAGCACAGCCAGAGCCTTCCCCTGCAGGCTGTGCTGTCACCTTCACAGCTTTCAGGGACATTAAAGATGACATCTTCTCCTTCTCCCTTCCACCAAGTGGAGCCAAGCATCCAGCCACACATTTTGGAAAGACTCTGATGGTTTCTGCCTGCCCCCAAGAAGCCTTTCAGGTGCCTTGGAAGCCCTCAGCCACAGCCCTGTGCAGCTTCACTGCTCTGTCACAGATGGGTTGGGTTGAAAGGGATCTCAAAGCTCATCCAGTGCCAACCCCCTGCCATGGGCAGGAACACCTCCCACAGCCCAGGCTGCTCAAAGCCTCATTCATCCTGGCCTTGAACACCTCCAGGGAGGGGACAGCCACAGCCTCCCTGGGCAACCTGCTCCAGTGTCTCCCTACCCTCACTCTGAAGGATTTCTTCCCAATCTCCAGTCTCCATCTGCCCTCCTCCAGCCCCCAGCCATCCCCTGTGGGTGATGCTGCAGCAGCTCCTGGCATATGGGTCTGGTGCAGAGGTTGCTTTGCTGAGGTGCATCTCTGCTCCACAGCACTGCTGCTCAGCTCTCCTTGCTGCCCACATCCACAAGGGATCCCCCCAGCCTGGGGGTGCTGGCAGGGGCTTCACCCTGCTCCCCTCCCCACCCCAAGCCCTGGCAGCAGTGCTCCAGACAAGGCAGCAATGTCTGGCCAACATGCACTGCCCACAGACCCCCCAGCACTGCAGCTGCCCCTGGAAAGGGACCACTTCTCAGTGCTGCAGGATCAAACTGCACTCAGTGCCTGGCAGGAGCTTCCCAAGGGCATCAGGTTGGCATCCAAAGGTGCCCTCCCACAGAAGCTGCACCAATCAGGCCCCTATGGACATGCCTGAGAGTTATCAGTGACAGAGAGCTGCTGGCACAGGACACACTGCTCTGAGTCTCTGGGGGTGACACATCAGAGGAGACCTTCCTGGCAGGTCCTCAACATCCCCACACACCTGTGGGGACAAGGTCACTCCACTTGCCTGCCCTCACTGGCAAAGCACAGGCAGGGTCCCTGTGGTGGTCAGCAGAGCTGGAGGATCCTCACTCCCACCCAAACATGAGGTATGGCAGGCAGGACATGGGCAGGGACAGCATGCTGGAGAGGGCATGGCACAGCTGGGTCACCCAGACTGCACCAGGCAGCACTGCCAAGTACCAACATCTGCCCAGGATGACATGCAAGGAACTCCACTTCTCCAGGGGATCCAAATTCAGCAGTGGCAGAGCTGAAACCTAACAGGGACAGAGGGAGCTGCACCTTGAGGGCAGGGCCAGGACCACCCTTCCTGTCCTAACAGTCAGGGAGGGACCTCCAAGGATGTCACTTGCAAGAAGCTCCACAGAGAAGGTCATACAAGGGAAGGTCCAGGGGTGCCCCTGTGCCCAGGGCACAGCACTGCCCAGTGGGGGCTGTTTGCTCTCAGCAGATGAGATTACAGCAGCGTGGAAACTGAGAAGTGGTGACAGTGGGAGGTGAACTCATCCCCTAACCACGCAGGGACAAAGGTACTGAGGAAGGTCGGCAGAACAGCTGCTGCCCACCACCCATTCCACACGGGGCTGGCTGAGCAGCTCAAATCCCTTCCAGCCAGCTTCACCCCATGCCAGGAGGGCCTTTGGCTATTCTGGTGCTTTTGCTCATTAAAAGACACCGTGGCCAAGCCCCAGGACAGCCAGAGCACGAGGGGTGGACCCCTTCCAGAGGGGTCTGCAAGGAGAAAAGCAGCCCCCAGCAAGGGCAGCAGCTGAGAGCAGGGTGGGCAGAGCCTCAGGCTGCTTGGCTGAGACAATAAAGAGCAGCTCTGCAGCACAAGCACAAGAAATAAGAATTAACCCAGCTCTGGACCTGGTGTGTGCCCAGGTGGCCACAACACCCAGTTGGATTTACCCAGCAGAGGCACAGGAAAAATCAGAGGCTGCTTTGGTCCACTCATGGAATGGTTTGGGTTGGAATGGACCTTAAAGATCACCCTGTTCATATTCACACAAGCTGTGACATCCCTCCTCTGCATCTGCTGCTTCAGGTCCTCACTCCAAAGCTGCACAGCACCAGTGCCTGGAGGAGCTTTGCTCCACAGGGCTCCAGGAAGTCTTTAATCCACGTAGAGAGCAGGGAAGAAATGGGAGCAAACTGCCGCCGTGACAACAGCTCCTCCCGAGCCAAGGGCTCAGCTCCTCCGACCTAGGGAGGTAGCGAGTACTACAGAATGGATTTGGTTGGAAGAGACCTTTAAAATCATCAGATCCAACCATAAACCCAGCAGTGTCAGGGCACCACTGAACCAGCACCACATCTCCACGGCTTGGAGACTCCACCACTGCTCTGGGCAGCCTGGGCCAGGTCTGGACAGCCCTCAAGAGGAAGAAACTGTTCCTCATGGCCAACCTAAACCTCCCCTGGGGCTGTTTCCTCTTCGCCTACAGGAAAAGAAACCGAGTCCCACCTGGCTCCTGCCTCCCCTCGGGGAGCTGTAGAGAGCCAGCAGGTCTCCTCTGAGCCTCCTTTTCTCCAGCAAAAAACTCAAACCCGTTCCTCACTCCCCTCTGAGCACTCCCAGCGCAGGCTGAGGGGGGAGCTGCGGATATATTGGGGGATTAAAAAAAAAAAAAACAAACAACCCAAAAAAGCTGCAATTTCCCAGCCGCGCCGGTGCCCGTAGCTCCCAGGTGCGCAGCCGGTCCGGCTCCGCACACAGCTCCTGCACGCAGCCGCTCCCGGGCTGCCGCTTGCCCTGCCCGGGCTGTCTGTCTGTCTGGCGGGCTGTCTATCTGTCAGTCCGTCCCTCGCCCCGTCCCCCCGGCCGGACCCACCTCCTGCAGCCCTGCGCTCGGCTCCATCCTGCTCCGCTCGGCTCCCGCCGCTGCTCGGGCCCCGCCGCCTCGCCCGCCGCCTTTCATTGGCGACCGCCGCTGCGCCCCCGGCCACTTCCAGCCAATCCGCTGCCGGCAGTAGCCCTTTCCGGCCAATGGCGTGTGGCGGGGCGGGGCGCGCCGGGCAGGGCGGGTCCGGTCTCTCGGCGCCTCGGCGCGGCTGGGAGCTGCCCAGGCGTCAAAGCGGCAGAGAAAGGAAGGGGTGAAGGGGAGAAGCGCAGCGGGGTGGAGGTTCCCCCGCGCTCCGCCACGGGCTGGGAAGAGGGCGGAGGGCGGGGGTCGGCTCCTGCGGCCTGGGGATGCCCAGGAGGTGCGCGGGACCAGCCGACGTGGAGGGAGCTGGAAGCACTCAACCCAAGTCACAGCTCCTGGAAGCGCTGGGGGCTGTCCTGCTGTTCCCGCTGTCCAACCATCCTGCCATCCCACTGTCCAACTACCCTGCCATCCCACCACCCTGCCATCCCACTGTCCAACCACCCTGCCATCCCACCGTCCTGCTATCCCACTGTCCAACCACCCTGCCATCCCACCACCCTGCCATCCCACTGTCCAACCACCCTGCCATCCCACCGTCCTGCCATCCCACCATCCTGCCATCCCACCATCCTGCCATCCCACCACCCTGCCATCCCCCTTTCCCACCATCCTGCTGCCATCCCCCCCCCCCCAACTCACCTGACCACCTGTCCTGCTGTCCAGCTGCCCCACTGTCCCCTTCTCTTGCTATCCTACTGCCCCACCATTCTGCTGTCCTATCCTTGTGTCCCTCTGTCTGTCTGTCTCACCGTCCCTCTGTGCTATCCCTCTGCCCTTCTACCCTCTGTCTGTCCCTCTGTCCTGCTGTCCACTCTCCGACACCAAGCCCATGGAAGCAGCTTTCCCGTGCTGGGGCAGTCAGTGCCAAGGACAGATGTGGAAGGTCTTTAGCAGGAGCAGCTGCCCAAGCCCCTGTGCCTCTTGCCCCTTCCCTGGGCGTTAAGCACTCAGTGCCCCTCTACTGCCTTTTGGGTGCCTGCCGAACCCGAATGAGGAGCTCTCCTTTCCAGCTTCCCGCAGACATTCCAGCTTCCTGCAGACATTCCTGCTCTGCCCGGGAGCTCCAGCACAAAGCCCCTTTTGTGCAGGTGAGGCCAAGAGGGCTCCACGTGCTCCTGCTCCCAGCTTGCTGCCCCACTTCCCCCTTCCTGCCGTCCCCCCCTGTTCTCTCTTCCTTACCATGTGCCAGTCCAGGAGAAACCCTTGCTAGGGAACAGGCCAGGATCCGAGTGGTGTTGTGTGTTCAGGGATCAGAGCAGAGCTGCCAGGAGCAGGGAACACAACCAACAGCCTGGCCCCAGCCTCTTGCCCCCACAGCATTGCTTGCATCCCCTGAACTTTCCCCAGCAGTTCCCTGTCTCTCTTGAACTGGGGAGCCCAGAGCTGAACCCAGTTCTCCACTGGTGGCCTCAGTAGGGCAGAGTGGAGAGGATGGAGAACATCCCTCAGATGGAGAACATCCCTGCACTCCTGGAGACCAAGGACCTTCTCAGCCATGAGGGGATGTTGCTGGCTCATGGTGAACTTGTCCACCAGCACTGCCAGGTCCTTCTCCATGGAGATGACTCCCAGCAGGTCCCCCTCACCTGTCCTGCTGCAGGGGGTTGCTCCTCCCCAGGTGCAGGACCCTACCCTTGCCCTGGTTTAACTCCATCAGGTTGCTCTCCTGCAGCTCTCCAGCCTGGCCAAGGTCCCACTGAATGGCAGCTCAGGGCAGAGACACAAAGTGCCTGTGGGCAGGGTGCCTGGGCCTGACCTTGCAGAGGCCCTTGGAGAGCAGAGGAGACATCTCAGGGATATTGTTTCTCTGGGCTGTTCCTGGCAGGCTTGGCAGCCCCTGGGCACGCTTGGGATGGCAATGAGCTGACATCGCTGCTGTCCCGGGGCACCTGGCAACCTGCAGGGTGGGAAAGAACTCACAGAGGGATTTTCTGGAGCCACAGGACACAGGGGGAGGGGCCAGCACCCGGCAGGGAGCTGGGACCATGCCCTTCTGCCACCCAGCCCCAGGGACAGGTGCCCCAGCAGCTCCTGTGCCAAGAGGTGCCCTTTGGACAAGCCTGGGGACAAAACGACCTCTTCGTGGGTCCAAATCTGTGTTTCAGGGGGTGTTACCTGGCAAAATGCTGGATCTGGGACTTTTTGGTGTCTTCAGCTTCAAACAGTGGCAGTTGTAAAGCTGAGCACTGGCAGCTGCAGGTGCCAGGGCCAGGCCCAGGTTGTGCCCGTGGAGCTCTTTGTCAGCTTTGACACTGTGCAGTGAGGTTCTGTGAGCTCTTGAGAGCAGAAGATAATAAAGCCCAGATTAGAAAAGGCTTCCAAGCACCCTGGGTGTTTGTATGTGCAATAAAACACGGCTGGAGCTGTCCTCACTGCTGCTGCCACCAATAAATCAGGAGCAGTGGTGGCTGGGCAAGGAGCCACACCGAGGGCAGATCACTGCTGCTGTGCAGAACCCCCCCGAGAAGCCCCTGCCAGGGGCTGCCCTCAGAGATGGGCACTGCAGGCAGCCTCCTTTGCTTTCCAGGTTTCTGAAGGGCTCAGGAACCCAAAAATGTCTCTCGGGGTCAGATCTGCCCCAGCATCATGGCAGAGGGAGAGCTGAAGGCAAAGGTGCCCCTGAGGGGGACCTGGGTGCCCAGCCTGTGCCCAGGGCAGGATGCCAAGGGCAGTTATCAGTGAGGGCTCTGAGTGACCAGGCTGACTATTCTTAGCTCTTTGCTAGGAAGAGACAAAACCGTCCAGTGACTAAACACAGCCAGGTCTCCACCTTGCTCATGCCCCAAAAACTGCCACCAGAAGGGAAGGATGCTCAGTTATGGGGCACAGGGACTGCAGCTGTCCTCAGGGCTGAGCCATGGACATGCACCTAAAAATAGCTGAGAGACCAACAGGGAGAGCCTGGCATCAGTACTGCCTTCTGCACCAGGTGGGCTTCCAGGCTGGCATTAGCTCTGGTTTCTGTACCCAGCAGAGCTCCAGACTGGGATTAGCTCTGGTTTCTGTACCCAGCAGAGCTCCAGACTGGCATTAGCTCTGGTTTCTGTACCCAGCAGAGCTCCAGGCTGGCATTAGCTCTGGTTTCTGGACCCAGCAGAGCTCCAGGCTGGCATTAGCTCTGGTTTCTGGACCCAGCAGAGCTCCAGGCTGGCATTAGCTCTGGTTTCTGTACCCAGCAGAGCTACAGACTGGGATTAGCTCTGGTTTCTGGACCCAGCAGAGCCCCAGGCTGGCATTAGCTCTGGTTTCTGGACCCAGCAGAGCTACAGACTGGGATTAGCACTGGTTTCTGGACCCAGCAGAGCTCCAGGCTGGCATTAGCTCTGGTTTCTGGACCCAGCAGAGCTACAGACTGGGATTAGCTCTGGTTTCTGGACCCAGCAGAGCCCGAGGCTGGCATTAGCTCTGGTTTCTGGACCCAGCAGAGCTACAGACTGGGATTAGCTCTGGTTTCTGGACCCAGCAGAGCCCCAGGCTGGCATTAGCTCTGGTTTCTGTACCCAGCAGAGCTCCAGACTGGGATTAGCTCTGGTTTCTGGACCCAGCAGAGCTCCAGGCTGGCATTAGCTCTGGTTTCTGGACCCAGCAGAGCCCCAGGCTGGCATTAGCTCTGGTTTCTGTACCCAGCAGAGCTCCAGGCTGGCATTAGCTCTGGTTTCTGGACTCAGCAGAGCCCCAGGCTGGCATTAGCTCTGGTTTCTGGACCCAGCAGAGCTCCAGGCTGGCATTAGCTCTGGTTTCTGGACTCAGCAGAGCTCCAGACTGGGATTAGCACTGGTTTCTGGACCCAGCAGAGCTCCAGGCTGGCATTAGCTCTGGTTTCTGGACCCAGCAGAGCTCCAGGCTGGCATTAGCTCTGGTCTCTGGACCCAGCAGAGCCCCAGGCTGGCATTAGCTCTGGTTTCTGTACCCAGGCTCAGGCTTAGGTTTCTGTACCCAGCAGAGCTCCAGGCTGGCATTAGCTCTGGTTTCTGGACCCAGCAGAGCTCCAGGCTGGCATTAACTCTGGTTTCTGGACCCAGCAGAGCCCCAGGCTGGCATTAGCTCCGGTTTCTGTACCCAGCAGAGCTCCAGACTGGCATTAACTCTGGTTTCTGGACCCAGCAGAGCTCCAGGCTGGCATTAGCTCTGGTCTCTGGACCCAGCAGAGCTCCAGGCTGGCATTAGCTCTGGTTTCTGGACCCAGCAGAGCCTCACCTCACCTTACTGGGCAGCTCCATGCTGATACTCTTCATTTCCAAGAGCTGCTCCTTGGCTGGTGCAGGTGAAAATTTAGCCTAGAGGACAACAGAAAGAGCCAAGAATGAGAAATATTTCTGGAGCCATGGAGTCACTGGCACAGGCTGCCCAGGGAGGTGGTGGAGGCTCCATCCCTGCAGACATTCAGGATCAGCCTGGCTGTGTCCCTGGGCAGCCTGCTCTGGCTGGAGGTGTCCCTGCTGCCTGCAGGGGGTGGCCAGGATGCCCTTTGGATGTCCCTTCCCGCACTGTGTGACTGTGATGTGCTGGTGTGGCCCCAGAACAGCCCTGGTGCCCCAGGCTCCCTGTGGAAGGTGTTGGGCTGGAGGAGGGCAGTTTGTGCTCTGCAGCTCAGGGAGCTGTGGGTGCAGGGCTAGCTGCAGGCTAGGGCTGAGTTTTCTAGGGAGAAAATCTCTGGAATTGCCATCCCTGGCTGCTGCTCAACTCCCTGCTTTGTACAAACACAAAGGGATAAATGAAGCAGGAAATACAGCTCCAGCTGCTCTGGCTTGCAGATTCTGCCTCTCTCCAGGGACCTCCTAGGAAAACTGTGGGTTTGGTTGGCACTGCTGGGGCTACACCTCAAATCCTGGGGTCAGTTCTGGGCCCCTTACTCCAAGAAGGACATTGATGGGATGGAGCAGGTCCAGAGAAGGGCAACAGAGCTGGGGAAGGGTCCAGGGAACTGGGCTGGGGAGGAGCAGCTGAGGGATCTGGGGGCGTTCAGCCTGCAGAAGAGGAGACTGAGGGAGACCTCATTGCTCTCTACAGCTCCCTGAGAGGAGGCTGGAGCCAGGTGGGGGTTGGGATCTTCTCACAAGGAACAAGAGACCGAACAAGAGGAAATGGCCTCAAGTTGTACCCAGGGTTGGACATGAGGAACAATTTTTTCCCCTTAAGGTTTGTCAAGGCCTGACCCAGGCTGCCCAGGGCAGTGGTGGAGCCCCCATCCCTGGAGGGCTTTCAGAGCCCTGGAGGTGTGGTGCTGAGGGCCATGGGTTGGTGGTGTCCTGGCAGTGCTGGGGTCAGGGTTGGACTCCATGACCTTGGGTATCTTCTCCATCCTAAACCATGCTGTGGTTCTGTGGAACACCTTTGGAAGGGTTTTCATCTCCACCATAGCAACATGAAGGACAAAAGATGGAGAAAGATGTGGAAGAAATGAATGAAGAAGGCAGAGAGGTGAGAACCAAACCCAGGCAGCTGCTCTTCCTTTGCCTGTGGGACAGAGCAAGCCAAGCTCCTGCTGCTGCTGCCTTGGCCTGGGGCTGGTTGTAAAGAGAGATCTGATTGCAGTGGGAAGGAGGAAACAAACCCCAAGCTGCACTCTCAGAAATATTTTGTGGCAGGATCCTGTGTTTTCTTCCCTGGTGGTGATCCAGTGACTCATGGAGTTTGTGGCCAAAAATAGCCCCAGCAGCGTAGACGGAGCAGGGAGCTGGCGGTGCGTGGGGCTCTGGCCACAGCTGTCACCAGAGGCCTTCCTAATTTGGCCATATCCATGAGAGGTCTCTCTTCCAAAGCTCCATGCAGCTGGTTTCATCATCAGAAGATCCTGGCAGTGAGGAAAGCTCCTGCAGCCATGGTGTGGGGTGAGGCTCTCGGGTCCGGAACCCATCGATGGGGGAAGAAATGGCTCTGAGTGTTCCTGAGGGGCAGGATTCATCCCTCCCCCCTGAGGTCACTCAGGGACTGTTTGCCCTTCTCCCTTGGCCATGGTGCTCAGAGGAGGTTGTTCCAGTGCAGATGGAGCTGTTGGGAAGTGGCTGTCTGGCACCACCACCCTCTGTGCTGAGCCAGGGCAGCTGCTGGACCTGCCTGGACATTCCTGCAGGAGCTAAGAGTCACAGACTGGGCTGGGCTGGAAGGGAGCTTAGAGATCATCCAGAGCCAACTCCTGCCATGGGCAGGGACTCCTCCTGCCAGCCCAACTTGCTCAAGGTTCCATCCAGCCTGGTGGGAAGGGAAGGGGGCAGAGATGGCTGTGTCTGAGGCCATGGTGAACACCCATCCATCACAGCCTGCCACACTCAGACACGTTGACTGCAGGGCTCTGGAATGTGGCTCTGGGCCACAGATGCAGCCAGATGGATGGCTCTGGGTGGTAGCAGCATCTGGAAGCAGCTCTGAGCAGAGGAATTTCCTTGTACCTGTCATGGCAGAGCTCTGCTGCAGCACAGCTCCAGCAGAAGGACCTCTCTGAGCCATCACAGCAACAAGAGAGGAAACAGAGCCACAGAAGCTTTGTGAGCTGAGATGGCCTCAACCTGGTACTTGCCTGAGTGAGAAGATGCTGGTGTGGCTCCAAGTCCGTGTCACTGACATCAGCATCAAGAGCACAGGGACAGATGAGCTCTGCTGGTGCCCAGGAGGTGGCAAACCACAGGAGCTCAGCAGATGTGCAGGGGGAAGCCTGGAGGAGAGCAGCACCACTCTGCCTGGAGTGTTCATGGGCTTGGTGTGACCCAAGTGCAGGACCCAGCACTTGGCTTTGTTAAACCTCCTCCCTCTGGCCTTGGCCCATGGATGCAGCCTGGCCAGATCACAGAACCACAGAGCCACAGAAGACGTTGGGTTGGAAGGGAGCCCCAAAGGTCACCTTGGCCACCCCCTGCAGGCAGCAGGGACACCTCCGGCCAGAGCAGGCTGCTCAGGGACACATCCAGGCTGATCCTGAATGTCTGCAGGGATGGAGCCTCCACCACCTCCCTGATCAACCTGTTCCAGTGTCTCCCCACCCTCACTGTGCAGAACTTCTCCTGATGTCCAACCTAACTCTGCCTTGCTCCAGCTCCAAACCATTGCCCTCCTCCTATCCCACAGCCCCTTCTGAGCAGTCCCTCCCCAGCCTGCCTGCAGCTCCCCTGCAGATACTGAACTGCAGCTCTGAGGTCTCTCTGGAGCCTTCTCTCCAGGCTGAACAGCCCCAAGCTGCTCAGCCTCTCTCCCTCTGCTGAGCCTCCCTGCCCTCCAGCAGATCAGCCCTGCCACCCAGTTCAGTGCCATCTGCAGACCTACTGAGGGTGCCACAACTCCCTCACCCAGATCCTGATGAAGACCTTGCAGGGACAGTGCTTCCTCCAGAGATACGAGGTGGGAGGGAGCTTCCTGGCCTCTGCTGCACACTGAGAGCAGCTATGGGAGGTCTCACACCAGGAGTCCCACCACAGCTTGGTCCTGAAGCAAAGCCAAGGTGGCTTTTCTTCCCTCCAGCTGCAGCAGGGTGCAGAGCAGCTTTGCAGGGCAGAGCTTGGCCCTCCTGAGGCAGGAGTCATGCTGAAGATGGATGGGCAGCAGCCATGTCCATGCTGGGGTGCAGGATGGCTCTCAGAGCTGTTTTGAACTGGATGGTGCTGTGTGCTGAGGGAGGAGGAGGTAGGCAGGGCTTGGTGCTGTCTCCAGACCCATGTCACTGCTTTCCACTTGGCTGCAGGAGCTCTCTGCATGGATCTGAAGGGCTGGAATCTGTTCATGGGGGATTATTTACTGCCTCATCCCTGGGAAGTGTTACAGCAAGGCTGCTCTGCTTCCTCCCCACCACTGATTCACGTCTCAGTGCTTAATCCCAGGGCTGCTGCTGCTCAGCACCACCTCAGCCCTCATGCTGCTCTCTTACAGGCTTCTGGCTCTTAAGGAAGATGATGAGTAAAGAGTGGCCAAGCTGTACAAGGCGACACCTCCACGGCTCAGCTGCTTCAGGCACACCAGGCAGAGCCACCACACATTGATGAGAACTTCAAGGCTGCTCCAGCTCCACTGCTAGAGCCCCACTGAAGGCTCCAGAACACAGCCCCTGGCAGTGCACTGAGCTTGGGTTTTTGTGACCATCAGGTCTGGAAGACCTGGGCTTCAAGAAACTGAAGTTCATCTTCTTTAGCATCTTCCTCTCCAAGCCTGTGACCAGCACAGGAATGATCCCTGCTGGTGGTTCACCTCTTTTCCTGACCCAGCTGCAGGGATCTGACCTCAGCAGTGCCCCTTGCTTCCTGCAAGCCCTCTGTGCTTCCTTTGCCATGCACCTTGCAGCTTCTTCTCTGTCTCCATCCCAAGGGCTCTGCAACACCAAGCACTGAGCAGTACCCAGAGTGTTTCTAGCAGGAGCTGCTGTGGAGCTGCACCAAGCAGGAACATTCCAGCTCAGGAAACACCTTGGCATGGGAGTGCTGCTCCCAGGAGGGAGCTGCAGGTCTTGGGCTTCAGGAGATGGTCCAGAACTGACCCAGGGACAGCCCTTCAGGGCTGGTGCACCAGAGGATGGGTGCTGCCTACTGCCTGCCACTTACCTGCTGGCAAGGTGAGGCTTTGAGCTGGGAGAGGGCAGACTGAGACTGGAGATGAGGAAGAAATTCTTGGCAGTGAGGGGGGGGAGACACTGGCACAGGTTGCCCAGGGAGGCTGTGGCTGCCCCCTCCCTAGGGGTGTTCCAGGCCAGGCTGGATGAGGCCTTGAGCAACCTGGGCTGGTGGGAGGTGTCCCTGCCCATGGCAGGAGGTTGGAGCTGGATGATCTTGGAGGTCCCTTCCAACCCAACCCATCCTAGCATTCTCTGATCTCACCTGCTGCCAGGACCCCACCATGCAGGACACTTGATGCAGCTAGACAAAGCCTTGGGCACCAGCCCTGCCTGAAGGAGTCTCTCCAGATTATTAATGATGTTTTGCTGCCCCTGCAAGGAGCAGAGCCTCACTTCCAGCAGCTCTGCCAGGGCTGGCACCCTTTGCTCTTTCTTCCCCAAGGGGCTGAATCCAGCTAGGTATAAATAGCAGATCAGTAAACAACAGCTTTTGGCTCCCTGAATCATGGCTGAAATATTTGCAGGCCCTCCCCAGCCTCTGTGATGGTGAAGAATGTGCTCATTAGGCTGGCCCAGATGCATTCCAGCCTGCAGCAGAGCCCCATGCTCCAGCTGATAAATCCCTGCACTGCCAATGGGCTGGGCTGCAGACAGCCAGGCTGAGGCAGCCACTGCCATGCTGTGCCTGCTAGGACTGCCCAGCTCCCAGAGGCCAGGCTTTGACCCACGACTTGCAGCATCCTGTGCTTGCTTCATTCCCTTTCATTGACCCCCAGAACGACTGAAAACTGCCAGGAACAGACCTGGGCAGGAAGCAGAGTGGAGACTGGCGAAAAATAGCAACTTCTGCTCAGGGCTTACTCACTGGGGCACTGCTCAGATTGGTGCTCACAGCACAAACATCTCCATTTCATCCTGCTTTGGGCATGGTCCCCAGCACCTCCAGGAATGCAGCTGCTTTTCCTTCAGGAACCTCCCAAGGCGTTCATTCAACTCCATGTGGTTAAGGGCATGTGAAAAAAGGATCTGCAGCTCTGGAAACTCTTTGCCTCTAAAGTCAAACCAGGCATAAAGCCATGAGGGTACCCAACACCTCCACACCTCCAGACTTCCACAGCTCCAGACCTCCAGACCTCCACACCCCACACCTCCAGACCTCCACACTCCCCACCTCCAGACCTCCAGACCTCCAGACCCCACACCTCCACACCTCCAGACCCCACACCTCCACACCCCACACCTCCACACCTCCAGACCCCACACCTCCACACCCCACACCTCCAGACCTCCACACCCCACACCTCCCCACCTCCACACCTTCACACTTTCACCACACCCAGCTGATGACTTGCAGTGTAAAATGGACTTGTAAAGATGGAGATAATAAAGTACCTCAAAATAACCCAAAATATCTCAAAATACCTCAAACCAGAAGTGCACCTGGAGTGTGGCTTGGAGCTGAAGAGCAAGAGTTAGGTTATGACCTGCTGGGCTTCTCTGTGGAGAAGGACCTGGGAGTGCTGGGGGACAACAGCTTTCCCATGAGCCAGCAATGTACCCTGGTGGGCATTGGTCCCCTGAGGTGCATGAAGAAGAGTGTGGCCAGCAGGTTGAGGGAGGTTGTCCCCTCTGTTCTAACCCAGTGAGGCCACCTTCGGAGTCCTGAGTCCAGTTCTGGGCTCCACAGTTCAAGAGAGACAGGGAACTGCTGGAGAGAGTCCAGGGGAGGCTGCAAAGCTGCTGAGGGGCCTGGAGCAGCTCTATGAAGAGCAAAAGTTGGGGCCAGCAGGTCAAGGGAGGTTCTCCTCCTCCTCTACTCTGCCCCAGTGAGGCTGTGGTGTGAGCAAACCCCGTGGTGAGGATCTGCTGAAGGTGAGCACAGAGACCCAGCCAGGCTCAGCAGTGTCCTGGAGAGCTCACAAGCTCCAGCATCCCCCACGGACCTGGCTCTGCTCCCCAGCCTCTGCCCTTTAAGAGTCCTGCTCAAAGGGAAAAGCAATGCTGGGGGTGATGGTGGTCTCCTCCTGGTGGGTTGGAGGCTGAAGCCTGGCTGAGAGCCCCTGCAGAACCCAGCAGCAGGCGCCCAGCTGTGGGGAAGCCTCTGCCTGAGCAGCTGCGGTAGGTCAGGGTCCCTCTGCCACCTAGGGAGCCTCGCACGAAGTGCAGGAGGCACCGCCGGGACCGGCTGGGAAGGACACTTCCCTCTTCAGCGGGGACAGTTCCCCTGCCAGCTGCACCTGCCACCAGGTGCCCTCCTCTCTGTGCACAGCAGCAAGGCAGGGATGGCACCGGGGGCAGGCTGCTGGGCTCGCTCCTGTCCTCACGGCGAAGGCTGGGGGGAGATCAACGCACGGAGCAGGAGGGGGAGCTGCACCTTGCCAAGGATGCACGGGCAGCAGTGCGGGGGCATGGACAGCAGTGCATTGGAGACCAGCAGAGACCCCTGCCTGGAACCACCAGAGACCCCAGCCCTGGAACTACCAGAGACCCCTGCCCTGGTAACACCACAGACCCCTGCCCTGGAACCACCAGAGACCCCTGCCCTGGAACTACCCTAGACCCCTGCCCTGGTAACACCACAGACCCCAGCCCTGGTAACACCACAGACCCCTGCCCTGGAACCACCAGAGACCCCTGCCCTGGTACCACCAGAGCAGCCAGGGCCCAGCTGTTGTCTTAGTCTGGAACCATTCCAATGACAAATTCCTTCCCTGCTCCTGAGGAGCAATGCCTTCCCCAAAAGGGTTGCCAAGCCCTGGAACAAGGCAGTGGTGGAGTCCCCATCCCTGGAGGGGTTTCAAAGCCCTGGAGATGTGGTGCTGAGGGCCACAGTTGGTAGTGCCCTCAGCTGCTCCTCCCCAGCCCTGTTCTCCAGACCCTTCCCCACCTTGGTTGCCCTTCTCTGGAGCTGCTCCATCCCCTCGATGTCCTTCTTGGAGTCAGGAGCCCAAAACTGCACCCAGCACTCAAGCTATGGCATCCCCAGTGCTGAGTCCAGAGGGACAATCCCTGCCCTGCTGCTGCTGCCCACACCATTGCTGATCCAGGCCAGGCTGCTGGTGGCCTTCTTGCCCACCTGGGCACCCCCTGGCTCATCCTCAGCCACCATGATGCTTTCCCTCCACCTGCTGCAGCCCATGTGGCAGTGGGCAGCCCTTCTCCTGGGGCTGGCTGGCTCTCAAAGTCCTCTTCTCCCCCTGGCAAAGCACTTGAGGGGGAATGCTCAGCGGGTTGGGTGCCCCAGAGGAGCTCTGCCTGGTGTCCCCAGTGACACTCAGCCAGCAGAGCTGCCTAGCAGCCAGGAGGTTTGGGCAGCAGCAGTTCATCCCTCAGAGAGCTTTGATCCCTGCTTGCAGCTGGGCTGAGCCCCAGGAGCCATGGCTGATCGATTGGAATGTTGATTGGGAAAGAACTGAAAGGTTTTGGCTCCACCAATGGAAACTCTGAGCAGCTGACACCACTCAGAGACCTCTCCTTAGATAGTAATGAAAAATATCCCCTGAGTGAGCCTGGGTGACGCCTGACATACTTCTTGTTCACTCCTTGCACATCCCTCCAGGACAGAGGAGGGAGGATAAATGTCCTGAGAGCTGGAAGCAGAACTTCCTCCTCCCTGAGCTCAGCCTTGGACAGCAGCACTGAGGAGGATGTCAGTGAGGCTGCCTCCACTGGACACCTCTGTGGGAAATTCACAGAGCCAGAGAAATGGTTGGGTTGGAGAAGGCCTCCAAGCTCATCTAGTCCAACATCAACCCAGCCCCACCATGGCCACCGAACCATGGCCCCAAGGCACATGGCCACAGCTCTCTGGAACACCTCCAGGGATGGGGACTCCACCACCTCCCTGGGCAGCCTGTGACAGTCCCTGACCACTCTTGCAGCACAGAAATTTTTCCTCCTCTCCAACCTAACCTCCCCTGGCACAGTTTCAGGACATTGCCTTTCTTTCTCTCACCTGAGACTAGGAAGCAGAGCCCAAACCCCACCTTGCTGCAGCCTCCTCTCAGGAGCTCTCAGATTCCAGAGCTGGCTTCTCCCTTGGTCCAGTGAGGGCTGCACTAACTCTTAGGTCAACTTTTGTGGTTGAAGTTGGGAGAGGGCAAATTGAGACTAGAGATGAGGAAGAAATCCTTGGGAGTGAGGGTGGGGAGACACTGGAACAGGTTGCCCAGGGAGGCTGTGGATGTCTCCTCCCTGTGGGTGTTCAGGACCAGGCTGGATGAGGCCTTGAGCAGCCTGGGCTGGTCGGAGGTGTCCCTGCCCATGGCAGGGGTTGGCACTGGATGAGCTTTGAGGTCCCTTCCAACCCAACCCATTCTGTGACTCTGTGATTCCAGAGAGCAAAGTGCCCAGGAACTGCAGCAGACACCAGGCTGAGCTGCAAGCTGGCAGCATCCAGAGCTGGCCAGATGTGGCCACTGCTGATTTATGTGGCTGGTTTGCATCTCTGATAGCACTAAGCCTCTGCTGTAATTGGGTATGAAGAGTGTTTGCTTTTGAGGAAGCAGCCAGATAAATCAAGTGTCCTGATGGAAGTCAGGCTGCTGGTGCTGAGCCAGGAGGGACTGAACGCTGCTCTGGAAGTTAAGCAACCCCAACACAACGACCAGAAAGAACCCAGAAGGAGCTGCTTGTGCTCTGGAGAATGGAAGTGGAACTCTTCTCTTTCAGCCACCTGCATTTTAAGCATTGATTCAGGGAAATGTCTGTCTGATGGAGAGAAGAATCTCTGAATTTCAGCTCTGGATTTGAAGGGATTTGGGATTTCATGGTGAGAAATAACACAGCTGGAGAGGGAAATTCTAACCCAACAAGAAACTTCTTCTCCTGGTGTGAAATTGTTGCCTGTGGAATTCCTCTCATACCAGTTTCCATGTCCATGTTCTCCTCCATGCAGAGATCTTCTTGGTACTCCCAGAGGGTGCTGGGTATAGAGAATCATGGAATGGTTTGGGTTGGAGAAGCCCTCCCAGAGCATCCAGCCCAACCAGCAACCCAACCCCACCATGGCCACCAAACCATGGCCCCAGGTGCCATGGCCACAGCTTTCTGGAACACCTGCAGTGGTGGGGACTCCACCACCTCCCTGGGCAGCCTGTGCCACTCCCAGCCCCTGACCACTCTTGCAGCAAAGAAATTGTTCCTCCTCTCCAACCCAACCCTCCCCTGGCACAATTCCAGGCCATTTCCTCTCCTTCTATCCCCTGAGAGTAGGACCTGAAGTTACTTCCCTCAGTCATGGTGGAAGTTCTCCTGGTGTTCCCTTCCTTTCAGGGGGCACAAGCCTCCCACCCTGATGCTGCAGCCTGGAATCTCCTTGCTGGCCCATGGAGTGTGCAGGTGTCTCAGCAGGGATCTAGTGAAGCATTCATACCCAGAGGCAGGACTTCCCAGAAGAGTCAACGGCCAGGGGACAGAAGGGGGAATGCAGGAGCAAAGACAGGGTGCTCTGCTGAGACCTCACCTGCAGCACTGCTTCCAGCTCTGAGGCCTCAACACAGGGAGGACATGGACCTGATGGAGAGGGGACAGAGGAGGCCACAAAGATGATCAGGGGGTTGGAGCACCTCTGCTATGGGGACAGGCTGAGGGAGTTGGGGGCGTTCAACCTGGAGAAGAGGAGGCTCTGGGGAGACCTTCCAACAGCTTTCCAGTACCTGAAGGGTCTACAGAAGAGCTGCTGTCCCTAGACCTGCTGTCCCCAGAACTGCTGTCCCCAAACCTGCTGTCCCCAGACCTGCTGTCCCCAGACCTGCTGTCCCCAAACCTGCTGTCCCTAAACCTGCTGTCCCTGCCTGCTGCTGGAGCCCAGCAGATGTCACTGCTGTAAAACTCTTCAGCCGCCTGCTGAGCCCTGGCACAGGCTTAGCGGAGAGGCCACACTGCAGAGGGAGGGTGGCTGGAGCTGGGCAGGCAGAGGGTGGCTGGAGCTGGGCAGGCAGAGGGTAGCTGGAGCTGGGCAGGCAGAGGGTGGCTGGAGCTGGGCAGGCAGAGGGTGGCTGGAGCTGGGCAGGCAGAGGGTAGCTGGAGCTGGGCAGGCAGAGGGTGGCTGGAGCTGGGCAGGCAGAGGGTGGCTGGAGCTGGGCAGGCAGAGGGTGGCTGGAGCTGGGCAGGCAGAGGGTGGCTGGAGCTGGGCAGGCAGAGGGTAGCTGGAGCTGGGCAGGCAGAGGGTGGCTGGAGCTGGGCAGGCAGAGGGTGGCTGGAGCTGGGCAGGCAGAGGGTGGCTGGAGCTGGGCAGGCAGAGGGTGGCTGGAGCTGGGCAGGCAGAGGGTGGCTGGAGCTGGGCAGGCAGAGGGTAGCTGGAGTTGGGCAGGCAGAGGGTAGCTGGAGCTGGGCAGGCAGAGGGTAGCTGGAGCTGGGCAGGCAGGTTAGGCTTGTGGGCAGTGTGGGTCTCTGCTGGAAGCCAGCCTGCTGCTGAGGATCTCTTCGAGATTGTGCCTGTTGCTCCAGCTCTGAAAAGTGCACTGAGAGCTGACATCCATCCTCAAATGGTCTGAGGCTTCAGAGCTCGGGGAGAAAACCCAGGGTGGCTGCAGAGTTCATGAACAACCTGGGCACAAAGCAGGACCCAAGAGGCTCCATGGAGGCATGGGGAGAAGCTTTTTTGTGTGAGGGCGCTGAGCCCTGGAGCAGGCTGCCCAGAGAGGTTGTGGAGTGTCCTTGTGTGGAGAGCTTCCAACCCCCCCTGGGCATTGTGCTCCTGGGCAAGCTGCTGTGGGTGCCCTGCTGGAGCAGAGGGTTGGACTGGATGAGCTCCAGAGGTTTCTTCCAAGCCTGGGATCCTGCTGGGATCCTGGGCAGACCTCATCACTTGATGGAGGAACTTGGGACACCACTTGATATGGAACCTCACAGCCCTGCAGTGGGCTGCCCAAGGCAGAGTCATGAAGAACTTCATTGGACTTGATTGGCCTCAAAGTCCTCTTCCAGCCCAACTGATTCTCTGATTGTGTGGGAAGGGCTCAGTGTGTGAGGACTGCCTCAGAGCTGCTGGTCCCTGGGACTGACTCCTCAGCAGGTCCCCCTGGTGCTGAAGTTACTGTTCTGTCTTTCTCAGTCTGGAAGCAAAGCCCTTTGTTTGTCACTGTACATCAGACCTTGGACCCCAGAATGGCACCAGGAGACAGCTGGCAGTGCCCACCACTGATGCACATCCACAGGAGCAGGATAATCATGGTGCTGTTTGTCCAGCAGCTCTCACAGCCCAAGATCCCAGCAGGACTTGGCAGCCAATGCCCTGCAGAAGCTGCTGCAGCCAGAACATGGAACATCTGCTTCAAGGCAGTTCAACCATTCCATCGCCACCCAGCTCAGCTCCCCCAAAGCCCAGCGACTGTTTTGCCTCCCAGAGCTGAACTCAGCTCTTTCTTTACTTTTGCTGCTTCAAATAAACGAGAAATTAATTGGGATGCTTCTGTCCAGCACCTCTTGCAGAGACCAAGACTCACTGTGTGTGCCCTGCCCTGAGAGCTGGCAGTGAGTGTGCTTGGGGCTTCCACAGGACCCCCACCCTGGCTGGAAATGGCCTTTTAGGGTGCTGAGGGACTCCTGGAAGTTCCAGGTTAGTGGTACAAGGCATCCTGACTTGGATCAGCAGTAGTGTGGCCAGCAGGACTAGAGAGGTGAATTTCCTCCTGTCCTGGGCACTGCTGAGGTGGCATTTTGGATACTGGGCTCAGGTTTGGGCTCCTCACTCCAAGAAGGACATTGAGGGCTGGAGCAGGGCCAGAGAAGGGCAACAGAGCTGGGGAAGGGTCTGCAGAGCAGGGCTGGGGAGGAGCTGCTGAGGGAGCTGGGGGTGTCAGGCTGGAGGAGGCTGAGGGGAGGCCCTCTGGCTGAGCTGTGACTCTGTGACTCCTTCACCACCTTGTCTGGAAAGTGCTGGGGGCCAGGGAGGGGACCTGCTGGGGGCAGGTGCTGCTGCAGTGGCTTTGCCTTCACCTCCCATCATTTAAGGTGACATAAACCTCCTCTTCCTTTTGCATCTTGCAGCCTGTGACTCTCCACAGCACTGACTTGGAGAGCAGCACACTCCTTGTGCTGTCAGTGATGAGATGTCTGCTCCTGCTCCAGGGGATCTTGCTAGGTGAATCTCCAGGGAGCTGTTTCCACTCTTGTTCCTGCCACAACTCCAATAGCAGCCTGAGAATCTCCATCTGAAGTCAGAGGGCTGAACACCACAGCAGCAAAACATCATCTTACCCAAATTCCTGGTGGCAAAGGATTAAGCTTCTCCTCATTCTGCCCACAGCTTAATGGTTATTAAATCCCCATCAGGAAATTCTCCTTAGAGTGACTCCCAGTCAGGCACACAGACCCTGCTCCTGGCAGAGCCACTCCAGCCCTGCTGTGTATCAGAGGCTGAGTTTAATTCTCTGTGAACTTCTGTGGTCTTCATGAAGGGCAGAAAAGCTCAGCTCAGGCTGTTGGTGTCTGAGAAGAAATCAGCCTCAGCACCTTCACATGGCTTAAAATCTGTTCCTGTGAGCCTCTGTAAATCTCCTTCCAGATTTAGATGGAATTCACTGAAGGAAAACCTTGGAGGAAGCTTTTATGTGAAGATCAGGAATCATGGAATGGTTTGGGTTGGAAGGGACCTTAAAGCTCATCCAGTTCCAACACCCTGCCATGGGGAGACACCTCCCTGGAGGTGTCCAAGGCTAGGCTGGATGAGGCCTTGAGCAGCCTGGGCTGGTGAGAGGTATCCCATGGCAGGGGGTTGGGGCTGGATGCTCCTGAAGGTCCCTTCCAGCCCAACCCATCCCATGACTCTAGGAACCCACCTGTCTCTGTTTCATAGAGGCATAGGATGCCAGGTTGGAAGGACCTCAGGCATCATCTGCTCCAATCTTTCATCATTGGATTGTTTTTCCCATCCCAGCTGCTTGACTTTCTTTCCCATCCCATCAGTCTCACTCCCTTCTTCTTCCCTTTGGGAAGCAGAGGGGTTCCTGGAGAGCCTCTGGCACTCAGCTGGTGCTCAGCCCTGCCCTGACTCTTGCTGCACAGAGCTGAGCAGAGCTGCTCTGCAGATCCTTCAGCAAGTTCCCTGAGTGTGAGCTCCATGTCAGGCAGCTCCTGAGGAGCCTGAGGGCTGCAGCCACAGCCAGCCTCTGGAAATGCAGCAGTGCTGGGTCCTTCTCTCTCTGAATTCCAGTCCAGGCTCAACCTGCCTTCTGCTTTATCTCCTTTTCTGTTTAAAATGCAGCTGCTGCCCTTGACCTTCTGACCCCCCTTGGGTCCATGGGAGCTTGTGGCACATCCTCAGAACCTGGTGGTGTTTGCTGGGCTCCAGGAGGCTTTGTGCCCAGGAATTGTTTTTTAACCCCCTCCTCCAAAGCATCTCCTTCAGACCTCAGGGGCACCTTTCACCTGGGGCTCGTAGGTGACCTGGGGGAGGTGATGGTGCTGGGAGCTCGGAGCTGCCAGCTCGTGTGAGATTGCTCATGACCATGGCACTGCCACACAGCTGCACTCTGCTGAGGTCCCTGAGGTGCTCTCTGCCTGCCTCTCAGATATTTGCAGCTGGATGAGCAGCAATTTCCTGTGGCTGACTTTGGCAGAGGGAATTTTCTTCTGCTCCATGGAAGCAATTAGCTGCCACAACTCACAGTGCTGGGGGAGGATTTCAGCAGCTTGACCTTTTGATGATGGGACCCAGAAAGGACTCAGGTTTCTGCTGTCACCCAGATGAAATTCAGCCTCACACAGTGCTTTCATCTAGGAGGAGCTGCTGCAGCAGAGGAGGGCCAGGAGTCACCCAGACCCCTCACCCTTATAACTCAATAGCGTTTGGGTGTCCTGACTGCCATCGTGAGGCTGCTGTGGAAAACAACTCGATCCAGCCAGCTCCTGCCTGCTGGCAGGAGACACAAACCTCTCCCTTTCTGCACCAGAAGCAGGACTGAAAAGTCCTTTTTAATCTTCACTGCAGTACAGAGCAGAGCCCAATCCTGAGGCGTGAGTGAGGCAACACCTGGATTTTAACAGGAAGGTGCATGGCAGTGCTTGGGGCTCCTGCTCCCTCACTGCCAGAAGCAGGGCAGGGCACACAGGAACACAGCCAGATGGGTCTGCAAAGCCTCCACACAGGGAGACTCCACTCTCTGGGCAGCCTCCAGCACCCTCACACCAAACAACTTTCTCCTCCTGCTGAGGTGGAGTTCCAGCTTGTACCTGTTGGTCCTTGTCCTGTCACTGGGCACCAACCAGAGCCCGGCACCGTTGTCTTGCCCCCAGCCCTCAGATATCTACAGACATTGATCAGCTCCCTCTCAGCCTTCTCCTCTCCAGCCTAAACAGTCCCAGTGCTCTCAGCCTCCTCCTCTCCAGCCTAAACAGCCCCAGGGCTCTCAGCCTTCCTTCATAGCAGACGTGTTCAGGTCCCTTCACCATCCTCATAGCTCTCTACTGGACTCTCTCCAGCAGCTCTGTCTCTCTTGACTGGATGCAGTGCTCCAGGTGTGGTCCCAGCAGGGCAGAGCAGAGGGGGAGGAAGATAACCACCTAGAGCTGCTTGTGACCACTGCCAAGCACCAGGGGCCAGCCTGTGCTGCCTGACAGCAAGGCACAGGAGAGTTGTGCTGAGGGCTCTGCTTCTCTTCCTGCCTGCAGAAGAGCTCTCTGCTGACAGAGCCCACCTGCAGCTGGCTTCTAGCTGCCCTCTGCCGTCCTGTAAGGGACACAGGCTGAGTTCACAGATCACAGAATGGCTTGGGCTGGAGGGGACCTCCAAGCTCATCCAGCTCCAAACACTGCCATGTGCAGGGACACCTCCCACCAGCCCAGGCTGCTCAACACCTTGAGCACCTTGAACACCTCCAGGGCTGGGGACTCCACCACCTCCCTGGGCAGCCTGTTCCAATCCCTGACCACGCTTGCAGCAGAGAAATTGTTCCTCATCTCCCACCCAACCCTCCCTTGGCACAGTTTCAGGCCACTTCCTCCCCTTATCTCACCTGAGATTAGGGAGCAGAGCCCAATCCAGACCTCACTGCAGCCTCCTGCAGAGAGCAATGAGGTCTCCCTCAGCCTCCTCTTCTCCAGACTGAACACCCCCAGCTCCCTCAGCTGCTCCTCACAGATGAAGAAGCAATCTCACACTTATCACAACCTTCCAGCCCCCCCTTCAGCTCTCCTGCTGGGCAGATTGTGTGTTTAGGAAGCAATAAACCACCAGGAGCCTTCTCCTCTCACTGCTGCAGATGGTCTGGGTTTGGGTTGTTTTTTTTTTTTTCTGAGTGTGAAGGAAGCAAAAAAAACCCCAAAACCCAACAACAACAACAAAAAAACCCCCAACCAAACAACTTTAATTATTAAATTAATTTTAGTGTTAATGATCTCTATCAATTACTCAGCTGCTTTTCATTCACAATCTCTCCTCTTTGTAATTCCCAAGCAGATGGGCAATAAGCAGTTTGCATTCAGCTCAGTGCTCCTTGCAGCTGGTGGCAGACACTCTGCAAGGGTAGGAGCAGCCCTGGATGGCAACCAGGCTTTGGGCATGCACAGAGCTGGCTGCCACCTTGCTCTGGAGCCCAGCAGCTGGGCTGGGCAGGTCCTCAGCTCAAAGAGTCTTCTGCCCAGGTCACAGCTCCCAGGCTGTCAGGAGCTGAAATGACTTCATCTGCTGCAGGCAGATCAGGAGTTCTTTCTTTATTTATGAAGTGCAGCTCTGCTGCTGGTGACAATCAGCACTTCAGTTCCAGAGGGGCAGCAGCACTGGGAGCAGGAGCTGCAGTGTCCTCTCCAGGACATTTCTTATATCCAAGAGGTAATGACAGAGCCACAGGTTGCATTGGGTTGGAAGGGACCCCAAAAGGGTCTCTTGGCCACCCCCCTGCAGGCAGCAGGGACACCTCCAGCCAGAGCAGGCTGCACAGGGACACAGCCAGGCTGAGCTTGGATGTCTGCAGGGATGGAGCCTCAACCACCTCCCTGTGCAACCTGTCCCAGTCCCTCCTCACCCTCACTGTGCACAATTCCCTTCTGATATCCAACCTAACCCTGCCCTTCTCCAGCCCTCTGATCATCTTGGTGCCCTCCTTTGTTCCCTCTCCATCAGCTCCATGTCCGTCTTGTGCTGGGGTCCCCAGAGCTGGGCAGAGTCCTGCAGGTGAGGTCTGGGCAGAGCAGAGGGGCAGGATCCCCTCTCTCCACCTCTGGCAGTGGGCACTGGCAGCCCAGAAGGCCAGTGGTGGAGTTTTCAAAGCCCTCTCTGACCCAACCCATTCCCTGAGTCTCTGAAGTTTATTAAATATCTAAAGGTCTCAGTGCCAGGATTGGCACAGCTTTAGGGCAAGGAGGCAAACTGAAGCCTTGCTGCAGTGATGCCTACAGCCAGGAAGGGCAGGGGCAAAGCTGGCAGGGGCAGGCTGCTGGGCACCACCACAGCAGCTGGCTGCTGGAGCCCTGCCCCAGGCTGGTCACAGGCAGAGGATTGCTTCAGCTGGGAAAGCCCTTTCAGAGCACTAGCTGCAGCCAGTCTCTCACTCTGCCAGGGATGGGGCTCCACCATGGCCCTCAGCACCACAGCTCTGCCTCTCTGAAACACCTCCAGGGGTGGGGATTCAGCCATCTCCCTTGGCAGCCTGTGCCAGGCTTTGAGAACCCTTGCAGAGGAAAAGTTTCTTCTGATGTCCAATCAAAGCCTTCCCTGGTGCAACCTGAGGCTCCTCCTCTTGTCCTGCTCAGCTTTACAGGCCCCTAATGCAAACCAGAGGCACCAGTACCACCATCAGCAACAAGTGAAGCTCACTTCAGGGTTTTCTGAGGGGTATCAAAGGATATTGAGGCCCTGGGCAACCTGGGCTGGTGGAAGGTGTCCCTCTCCAGGCAGGGGAGTTAGAAGTAGATGATCTTTAAGGTCCCTTCCAACCCAGCCCATCCTAAGATTTGATGATATGGAAGAGGAATGGCCAGAAAAGAACAAAGACCCCACAGCAGCCCTAAAGCAACCAGTGGGGGGAAGGATGCAGAGATTTGGGCTTTCCATATTCATCAGCCTCTTTGGAAGCCCTCAGGCCATTTGCTCCTCCTCTTGCAGGCTTACAGAAGGGAGAAGGCAATGAGTGTGGCCTTAAGAGAAGTGTTGAGTATTAAATTCCTTTGCAGGTCCCCCCTCTGCTTGTCTGAGTGAGCAGAAATAGGTTCAGGAAGCCTTAAAACTCAGCTTGCTCAGCTTGCTGCTGGGTGTGCAGGCAGCAGCTGCAGGCTGCAATCAATGTATGGATTTCATTAGATTTTTATTATGCCTTTAAAGCACATTAAGGAGCAAACAACCACCCAAGAAACAAAAAAGAAGAGCCTGATCAGATTTAGCAGGTAATCAGCTCAGGTTTATGTGTGCCTGTGTTTCTGGAGGGGAGGGGAAGATGCATGGCTGATGGCCTCTGGGGCTCTCCAGCAGAGCCATTCTTCTGGGGACAGCCAAACCAAGGCTTGGGTTGCTCTGCTGGGGCTGGCTGGCCTCAGCTCTTTGTCTTCTTTGTTGGAGCTTCTTCCAAGTGTGCCATTACAGCTGGAGCCAGCCAGTGCAGCTCCTGCAGAAATAGATGGCTTGGAGTTTGGGCTGTAGATGAGCCTTAGTGTGAGAGCTTCTAGGTGTTAGATGGAGTGGGAGCCCAGGAGGCCAACCCTGTGCTGCCTTGGAGTGTGAGCAGCAGCTCAAGGGAGGGGATTCTGCCCCCCTGCTCTGCTCTGCTCTGCTGAGAGCCCACCTGCAGCACTGCCTCCAGCTCTGGGGCTCCCAGCACAAGGAGGACCTGGAGCTGCTGGAGAGGGGACAGAGGAGGCCACCAAGATGAGCAGAGGCTGGAGAACCTCCCCTGTGGGGACAGGCTGAGAGAGTTGGTAATGTTCAGCCTGGAGGAGAGAAGGCTGCAGGGAGACCTCAGAGCAACCTTCCAGTGCCTGAAGGGGCTCCAGGAGAGCTGGGGAGGGACTTCTGCCAAGGGCTGGGAGTGACAGGATGAGGGACAATGGCTTTGAGTTGGGAGAGGGGAGAGTGAGACTGGAGATGAGGAAGAAATTCTTAGAGTGAGGGTGGGGAGACACTGGCACAGGTTGCCCAGGGAGGCTGTGGCTGTGCCCTCCCTGGAGGTGTTCAAGGCCAGGCTGGATGAGGTCTAGTGGGAGGTGTCCCTGCCCATGGCAGGGGCTTGGACCTGGATGAGCTTTGAGGTCCCTTCCAGCCCAACCCATTCCGTGATTCTAAGCAATGGTTTAGCTGCTTGGGCAAACCCTTGTTGGTCTGTGGGTGGTGTTGAGGAGGTTGAGTGCCCTCCAGGAATGAAATCTGCTGTGAGGAGCTCAGTGCCTGCTTAATGTTGTTTCAGAACACTGAGTGACCCAGGACTGGTTTTGTCTTTCAGTTTCTCTTTGTGGATAAAGTTCATTTGTCATCTGCTCCTCATCAATATTAACTTGGCCTCAGCTTTTGGTCTCTCCCAGAGAGAAAATCTCAGGGACAGACCCAATCTCCATCGATTTCTTTCATTATTAGGTTTTTTGCCCTTCCTTTCCTTGCCTCCCTGTCTCTAGCTCTGACTGGATCCGTCTCCCTCCTGAGCTCAATCAGCTCCTTAGCTGCAGGACATCAGCTTGCCCCTGCTGGAGCTGCTGCTGCTCTAGAACTGCTCTGGAAGCTGTCCAGGCCCTCTGAAGGATGCTAGTGGAGGACCTCAGCCTAGAACTGCAACAGGCTGGTCCTTGACTACTCCTTCTGAGTGGTCCTGAGGTTCAGTCTCAGGGGCAGCTCCCCCTTCCCTGGGCAAGCAGTGGCACTGCTGCCAGTGCCAGGCAGCTGGCTGTGGCTTCATCAGCTCCTCAGCTTCTACAAATGTCAGAGCACTTACTCATGGAGCTGAGAAATGCCACCGCAGAAGCAAATTATTTCTCCTAGTCACAACCTGATTTATCCTGGGCTGACACAATCCATGGATTTCTCTTAAAGGCTCCCCCATGGATTTAAGGTCCCCCTGGAAGTCTATGGTGACTGCAGCTTCTCCCAGCACTTGCAGTTGGATCAACACCCTTGGAGTTCTTCCTCACAGAAGCTCCTCAAGCAACTTTGCCATCGTGGCTTGAATGCTATGGAACTGTTAACAGCCACATTATGATTGGATTATTAAGGCTGTTCTGCTGTAGTGCTCTGGGCAGTCCTAGCTGAGATGGAGCTCCTGCTGTGGGCAACCAGCAGGGTTAGAAAGAGGCCACAGGAATCCTGCCACTTCACTCTGCTCTGGGAAGACCTCACCTGCAGCACTGCTTCCAGCTCTGGAGCCCTCAGCACAGGGAGGACATGGACCTGATGGAGAGGGTCCAGAGGAGGCCACAAAGGTGATCAGAAACTGGAGCACCTCTGCTATGAGACACCTTCCTTTGGCAGCAAACCAAACCAGCCCTTTCCGGAGCAGCGCCTGAGCACAGCCCTGGCCCCCTGCTCCCTGCTGTGGCAAAGCTCTGCAAGTTTACTGTGATCTGATAACCATTTGAAAGCATCCTGTAAAATGCAATAAAAGTCCTCAGATGCTGATGAGATTATGCTAAGGGATGCAAAGTGCTCCAAGCAGAGCTTCACTTCTGCTCTCCAAGCCAGGATGCAGCATTGGCAAAGCTGTCTGTAAAAATCCACCTCTCTTCGAGGTGTTGGCTGCTGCTTTAGGGATCTTTGATGAGCAATGTGAACACTTTGCTGCAAAGCAAAGCCTCTGAAGCCCTCCTGAAGCTGCTGCCTTCACTCCTCCCACACTCTGAGTGCTCCTGGTTGGTTCTGTCATGCAGAGTGTCCCCAGAGCTCCTACTGAGACCCAGCTGCCTTGGGAGTTCTCAATGAAACCAAGTTGAAGCTGAGGCTCTGGTTTGCTGCACTGAGCTCTCAGAGCCTGAAGGAGTAGCCTGGAATAATCCCAGCAGGGTGAATGTTGGAAGGGACCTCTGAAGCTCACCTCTGCAGGGCACCCACAGCAGCTTGCCCAGCAGCACAATGCCCAGCTAGGGTTGGAAGCTCTCCACACAAGGAGACTCCACAACCTCTCTGGGCAGCCTGCTCCAGGCCTCCAGCACCCTCACAACAAACAACTTTCTCCTCCTGTTCAGGTGGCACCTCCTGGGTTCCAGTTTGTGCCCCTTGTGCTGTCCCTGGGCACCACTGAGCAGAGTCTGGCCCCAGCCTCTTGCCCCCCACAGCTCCTTTAGCTCTTGCTGAGCATTGCTCAGCTGCCCTCTGGGGCTGCTCTTCTGCAGGCTCTCAGCCCCAGGGCTCTCAGCCTTTGCTCCTCACAGAGCTGCTCCAGGCCCCTCAGCAGCTCTGTAGCCTCCCCTGGACTCTCTCCAGTAGTTTTTTGTCTCTGGAACTGGGGAGCCCAGACCTGGACCCAGTACTCCAGATGTGGGCTCAGTAGCACAGAGTAGAGGGCAAAGAGCTCTCTTGCCATGCTGGCCACACTCTTCTTCATGCACCTCTGTGCCTGCAGGATCAAAGTTGGACTCAGTTGTTCTCCCTTCAGTCATACAACCAACCCCAGGAGAAAATCTCTAGATGAAAATTAGGCAGAGCAAGACCTGGCAAGGAGAACAAGCCCACAGCAGATCTCTGGGCAGAGCTACCAAGAAGCCTCATTCCCAGGGGCGTTCTCAACCATTTTAAAGTGAAACACAACTCCGAGCCCAGGAGAGAGCTGCCATAAGCACCACAGCTTCCTCTGCTCTTGCTCTGCACAGCCAGGGCTGTGGTGAGACCCTGCCCCTGCAGACATTCGAGACCAGACTCAGTGTGGCCCTGGGCAGCCTGCTCTGGCTGGAGGTGTCCCTGCTGCCTGCAGGGGGGTTGGCCAAGATGCCCTTGGAGGGTCCCTTCCAAGCCAGTGCAGTGTGACTCAAACCTGCTCTACATCACTGCCAGGGTGCCTTCAGGTCTGCCAAAGTGCAGCTTAGCAGAAAACACAAATTGAGAGCTGGGGAAGCCAGCTGGGATCACAGCAAGGGTCAGGATCCAAGGTATCCACCTTATGATGGCATCATCATCATCATCATCATCCAAAGAGGCTTTGCCCTGGCAAGGTCTCTCTGTCATTCAGTAGAGAGAGGCTCTCAGAGCAAGGCAAAGGTCTGCAGCCTTTATTGCTCTTCACTGCCTGTCCCTTCAGTCCCTGAAGTCAGCCCATGGCAGCACCTCTGAGAAGCAGCCACCTCTGACCTGCCCAGCACCAGGAGCTCATAAAACCCTGCCCAGGAAGTGACTTAGAGGCAGAGCCTCAAAGGCTGCTCCTGAAGCAGCCCAGCTCACCCCCTCAGAGGGCACCACCAGCACAGAAACTGGCCATGGGCATCAGTGCTGCCCCAGACATGTCCTGTGTTCAGCCTTGCCAGGTGGGGAAGGAGAGTCAGCAGGCTGCCTGTGTGGCTGCAGCTATTGATTTCCATTTGTCTGGGAGACAGCCCTCTGACAGCCCTCACTGCTGAGCTGCATCAGCTACAGGGATCAGTCACAGCCACCAGAGATGCCCTTCTGCAGAAGGGCTCCCAGGTGCAACCAGTTTGATGTCTCCCTGGAACAGCTCTGTGAGGAGCAAAGGCTGAGAGCCCTGATGGAGAGAACAATCCCATGGGATAGAGACACAGAGACACAAAGCAAGGGGCAGCAGCCAGCCCAAGCCCTGATGGCAATGACATCTTATCAGCCTTAGCTAAGTAAACTTACTGGCAGCTGCTGAAGCCCAGCCTCTCTAGACAGGACACCTCCTGCTCCTTCTTTCTCTCCTTTTTCTTTCCTTCCTTCCCCCCAGCCACATCTCCTTCCCCAAGGGCTCTTTGCTTGGTGAGGAGGTCCCTGCTCTGCCTGGCTGCTGCTCTGCAGGAGAACATGTACCTGACACGTCCCTTCTGCTCATAATGAGCCTTCACTCAGGGTTCTGATCAATAGCAGACAGCAGCAGGTCTGTCTCTATTGCTTGTTTTCTCTATCTTGAATCTGCCAAGATAGATTAGGCCATTGCCAAGGTCACTCAGGCTGCTGCAAGTGGATGAGAAGAGATCTGGTTGACTTTTTCAGGCCAGGGCTGCAAAAAGGCAAGGCTGGAGCTAAGCTGATTGTACAATGACAGATTAAATCTGCATCAAGGTCACAGAGGGTGGCTTGAAGTGAAGCTTTTTTGCAGCACTGAGCAAGATCCACGTCCCCTGGCAGGGAGACATCATCCCCCAGAGCATCTTGGAAGGAAGAAGAGGGAGTTCAGGAGGTGGTGATGAGAGACACTTGGTGTAGCTCTGGAAATCAATAGGATTTGATTCTTCTCCTGGTGGCAGAGACTGAGCTGTGGGGAGCCACAGAATCAGCAGAAGTCACCCAGAGGTGGTGGTGTCACCTTGCTGCTGCACCAGCAGCAGAGCCTGAGCTGTGGGCTCAGCTTTGCCAGCTGGACCTGCAGGATCTGATGGCACAGGAAGCCAAAGGAGACCTCTGCCTGCTGCTCACCCCTGGGTTTGGGCTGCAGACTCTTTCTGGAGTCAGAAGCTGTTTGATCTGCAGGAAATGGAACTTGGTTGCCCTGCTCTGAGGTGGCTGTGCCCAAGATCCAGCTCTGCTTTCATCTGCAGCTGCTCAGCCCTTTGGTTTCATATCATTCTGGTTTCCCCTCAGCTTTTAAACTGCAGCCCGCCCTTAATTGCTGTCTTGGCCTGGAACCAGAGCAGTTGGGGAAAGAGTGATGAAAGCAAGCAGAGCCTCAGAGCTTTTGTGAGGCATTTAGACATAAGAGAAGCCTCCTGACTGCCTCCACTTACCATGGCCACCAGGACGTCCTTGCAGGGCTGAGGCCAGAGTCTGGGTGACAGGAATGGATGAAAGGAGTTGTGTTAATTAGCTGAGCTGTAAAAGAGGACCTCACCTAATTACCTGTCAGAGAAAACCCAACAAGCAGAAGCTGCCAGAGCCTGCAGCAGGTGTCCTGTGTGACCTGCAGGCTTCAAAGCCCTGGGAGATGCCAAAGTTCTCTGGGTGGCCTGGCTGTGCAGTCACCCAGCTGGCAGCTGCAGAAGCCTGCAGCTTTGGGCATAGCTGTGCCTTGGCTCCCAGCTGGATTCCAATGTGCTGATCAGAAGTTGCTGGATGAGGCCACAGGGAAGCTCTCCTAGGGGAGCTGGGATTTGGGTGCCAAGCCTAGGATGGCATGAGGTAAGTGCCAAGTGGTGCTGAGTCCTGCCCACGGCTGTGCTGTGCTGTGCTTGTCTTCCCCTCTCTCCTCTGAGGGGCTGTGGGCTGCAGAGGCTCCTCACAGGGCTGCCAGAAGGATCTCACCTGGACTCAGGGCACTGATTTGAGGAGAATCCTTCCTGGTCTCCAGGCAGCCTCCCATGGAGTTGGAGTGCAGCTTGAAGCCCTTCTTCTGCTCTTCTGCCCTGTGGCTTTGCTCCAGGCTGGGCAGATTTGCTTTGCTTTGCTTTTCAATCTCTTCTGCCCCTCTAAGTCTCCCTGCCTGGCTTGGAGTGGGCATCATGGTGCCTGGCCCTTAGCTCCTCAACCTGCCTGCTGATCTACCTCCTTGGGCTCCCTCCACAGAAAAGAGAGATGGGAGAAGCTGGCAGCTGCAAAGGAAGGGGTAAGAGAAAGGGAGAATGGGCCTGAGTCCCACATGTGGTGGGAGTGTGCTTGTGCTTTCAGGCCCTTGTCTGCAAGCAGGGGCACCTGGGGGTGTGGGTTAATGGCCATGGTGCTGTTGGTTGGGCTCAATGATCTCCAGAAGCAGGCAGAGCAGCCTTCAGCCTGGCTGCAGCAGCACCTGCCCCACAGCATGGCAGGGGTTGGCAGGCACCTCTGGAGGTCACTGGGTCCAAGCCAAAGGTCTCTCTGCTGTCCTTCCCTGCTCTGTTTGTTGTAGACAATGTCCAGGACCATGCATTTCAGGCAGGGTGATAGCCATGGAAGAAGCAGTCTGCAGCAGCTGGTGGTCTTTGCTTATGTCTTCAGCTGCTTCCTCCCCAGCTTGGGCATGCAGGTGCCTGGCAGGTGGGAAGGGTGCAGTTGGCTGCTCCTGAGGCCAGGGCCAGGGGGCACAGTTGGGTGCTCCACACTTGACACTTCCAGTTTGTGATTTTTGCCACCTTGAGACTTAACAGAGGATTGTCCTGTGGCCAAAACGTGGTCAGGGGCTGGTCCAACACTGCTGGAAAGGCTTTGGGGGTGAGTTTTGACCTACCCCTCAGGGCTGTTTTTTGCTTAGCCCTTCCCTGTCTGTGGGGTGGGAAATGGTCCTGCTTGCCTCCCAGGGCTGCTCTGGGAGTGTCTGCACAGGAGGTTGGGAGAAATGCAGATGCTGGAGCACTGCCTTGGGCAGGTGTGGGGCAGCACCCCCTAAGCAGTCAGGAAGGGGGAAGGGGTTTTCCTTCTCTCCACAGTGATTCTAATTTGCAATCAATCTTGCCAGCAGGGAGCCAAGCTGGGGATCCTTTGCTTGCTGATTTGTCACCTCCTGTTACACAGAGCTCTGTCAGGCTGAGCTGCAGCTGATGGAAGGGCAGTGCACAGCCCCAGCTGCCCTAACACCACATGGCAGCATGCTCCAACCCATTTGCTTCCCTTCCAGCCACCACAGTGAGCTCTGGCAGTGCTCTGTCCAGTGGGGAGGCTGTGACAGGCCAGCATCAGGCACCACACTGCCAGGCAGCTTTCACAGAGTGGCTCAGGCTGGAAGGGCCCTCAGAGCTCATCTCCCCCAACCCCCTGCCATGCCCAAGGACACCTCTCAGCTAGACTCAGCTGCTCCTCATCCAACCTGGCCTTGAACACCTCCAGGGAAGAGGCATCCACAGCCTCCCTGGGCAGCCTGTGTCAGAGTCTCACCATCCTCCTACTGAAGAACTTCTTCCTCAGCTCCAGTCCAACCCTGCTCTGCCTCAGCTTCAAACCATTCCCCCTTGGCCTGTCTCTAGACACCCTCAGGAGAAGTCCCTCTGCAGCCTTCCTGTAGGATCCCTTCAGGCACTGGAAGGCAGCTCTGAGGTTCCCCCAGAGTCTTCTCTCTTTGATGGAATGATCCTCCCTTAGTTGTCAGCATCATAGAATCTCAGCCTGCTTTGTGTTCAAAGGGACCTTCAAGAGCACCTAATTCCAACCCCCTGCCATGGGCAGGGGCAGCTCCTACCAGCCCAAGTTGCTCAAGACCCCATCCAACCTGCTTTGATGCTTGGAGCCTCCACAGCTTCTCTGGGTTCCAGTCCTCACCACCCTGCTGGGGAAGAAGTCCTTCCTCATGTCTCATCTCAGTCCAGCTCCTTCCAGCCTGAAGCCACCCTCCCTGGTCCTGTCACTGCAAGCCTTTGTCAGATGTCCCTCACCAGCTCTTCCAGAGCCCTCTTCAGATCCTGGAAGGCTGCTCTAAGGCCCAAGGGCCATCCACACTAGTCACCTAGAGCTGACTGTGTTTAAACCCCAGCAATCTAAGTGCCTCTTCGCCATGCTGGAGGTGAAAAATGGTGAAGCCCAACCTGAGCATCTTTTCTTCCACTTCCCCACCTGTGGCAACAAAGCCTGCTGGGCTTTAACATGCTTGTCTATTGCTGCTGTCACAGCTTGGGTGCAGGAGGTAGATGGAGCTGATCTGCGTCCTTCAGGTGGTGATTTGTCTTTGTTTTGTGCTGTCTGGGCTGTGTTTGATGTTCTCAGTGCATCTCAAATGGCTCTCCCTGCTCCAAGGAGAACAAACACTGCATTAACTGAAGCTTTATCAGTGTTTGGGCAGGTGCTGATCCCCTGCTGTGCATTGCTTTGCTTGACTACACCTGCAGAAAGCCTGCTCCAGGGAGGAGAAGCCCAGGGGGGAGTGAAAGGTTGGGGTTCTGCAAAGCTCTTTCCAGCTGCTGCTTGCTGCATAGCCCACCTGAGATCCCCAGAGCTGGCTTCTGCCTGTGCAGGGCTTCAAGGACTCCAGAATGGGTGAGTGGAGATTTACTGGATGCTCCCACCCTGGAGGTGTCCAGGGCCAGGCTGGATGAGGCTTGGAGCAGCCTGGGCTGGTGGGAGGTGTCCCTGCCTATGGCAGGGGGTTGGAGCTGGATGAGCTTTGAGGTCCCTTCCAGCCAAACCCACTCCAGGGCTCAATGAAAGGAGCACCTTTGGCTATAACCCAGCCAAGCAGACACTCCTGATGCAGTTTCCCTTCGCTCTGGCCAGTCTGGACAACCTCTGCCCAACCAAGGTCCTCCTCCTCTTTGTGGCTGTCCCCTCCCTGGAGGTGTTCCAGGCCAGGCTGGATGAGGCTTGGAGCAGCCTAGGCTGGTGGGAGGTGTCCCTGCCCGTGGCAGGGGGTTGGAGCTGGATGGTTTTTAAGTCCCTTCCAACCCAACCCATTCTGTGAGTCTATGGATCCCTGGTGCCAGGCTGTGAAGGGCAGGGAGGGGGTGGCTGCAGCTGAGTGGTGCTGCTCTGCCAGCTCTCTGCCCCTTTCTGTTGTCTCAATGTGACTAAGTGGCCATCAGAGTAAGAAACTGCTCTGGAAGCACCTCCTGATCCCTGAGCCAGGGCAGGTGACACCAGCAACTGTGGCTGGCATTAATCTTCTGATATTTTCCTTCTCCATTTGCCCAGCTGAGCTGTTATTAACTCTGTCAGCTGCCTGCAGATTAATTGGGCACTGTAAACACTGAACTTACCTCTGAATGCCTCCAGGGAGATTATTTAGACCTTGAGAAGGAGTTGGGAGCTGCTTGAATACTTCATCAGCTTGGACACAGGAACCTTTGGATCTCTGCAGGTGGATGAAACCCCAGTTTGAGCACAAGGCAGGGGGGTGGAACTGGATGATCTTCAAGGTCCCCTCCAACCTAAACCATTCCATGAATCCATGGTTGGGTTGGGAGCTGCACTCCTGGGAGTCTTGCTGCTCTTTTAAGCAGAATGAGAAAAAGCAGGAGGGGCTCAGGGCAGAACTGAACACATTCTGAGTTCCAGGGATCCCTGAGGGTCGAGGGATTTGGTTTTCCTGTTTGTTTCTGCCTCTGGTTTCCTCTTCCTCCTGATTTCCTTCCCTCTCTTTGAGGAGTTTTCAGCCTTTTGTGGTCCATTGCTGCCTTTTGGGGGCAGGGGATGTCTGATAAACTTTGAATCTTTTCAGCCTCTGCTCCCAGTTCTGACACATTTCTCACTATCACTGTGCCAGAATTTATTAAGTGTGTGAGTAAATATTAATTATCCTAATTAAGCAGGAAGATTACTGAAAGGGAAAGCAGCATCAAGCTCCAGAGGAGCTTTTTGTCAGCTTAAAAGGGTTGACAGAGCAGCAGAGCTTGAGGAAAGCTTCTCTCCTGAGCTCTGCAGCCAACACTCCTTGAGCCCAGCTGATAGTGGAGGGGAACAAAAAGTTTCTCTCATTTCTCACCCAAACCTTGGAGGGTTAAGAGTAAAAATGTGAGCTGAGGGCTGGAAACTGAAACTCTCATGGAGTGGGGAGGAGGACTCATAGATTTATTTATAAATTCATAGGTTAATGGGTTGGGTTGGAAGGGACCTTAAAGGTAATCCAGTTCCAACGCCCTGCCATGGGACACCTCCCATGGGTTCCACTGCACAGAGCAGCCAGGGGGTTTGAAATGATTCACAGAATGGGTTGGGTGGAAGGGACCTCCAAGATCATCCAGCTCCAACCCCCTGCCATGGGCAGGGACACCTCCCACCAGCCCAGCTTGCTCAGGGCCTCATCCAACCTGGCCTTGAACACCTCCAGGGAGGGGACAGCCACAACCTCCCTGGGCAACCTGTGCCAGTGTCTCCTCACACCCTCACTCTCCAGAATTTCTTCCTCATCTCCAGTCTCACTCTCCCCTCTCCCAGCTCAAAGCCATTGTCCCCCATCCTGGCACTCCCAGCCCTTGTCAAAAGTCCCTCCCCAGCTCTCCTGCAGCTCCTTCAGCTCCTGGAATTCTTGTCTGTAGATTCTTGTCTCTGCTATGAAGATAAAGTCTTAGCCAGCCTGATACCTTTCAACATTTGCAGCTTTATCATTGATCTTTATCATATTTAGTGGTTCTCCTTGTAACCAGATAATAGGCAAAGCTTTAAATCCCTCCTAAAGGCTCTTTAGAAGCTCACAAAGCAATTAAAATGCAATTGCAAGGCTGTGATCCTCCCAGAGAATGACTGATGGCTTTTCAGGGTTCAGAGCTGTCAGCAGCAACATCCATCTGCTCATTTATTGTTGCTTTGCTTTTCTCCTCCTAGTCTTCTATTTCTCTCTGCTAACCCAAGGTCCAGCTCTGCAGAGCTCTGTCCATTGTCACAGCAGAGCAGGGATAGCTCTATCCAAGCAGCAGAGGTTGGGCACCTCCCACGTCATGCTTAGCTCACAGCTCTGCTGGGGAGAGCAGGAGAAAGCAAGGACAAAGGCTTTGACTCTGAGGAGACCAGAGGTGAGGCTGTCCTTAGGCAGCAGCCTCCGAAGTGCTGAGTGGGAAGCACAGAATCACCTGCTTGGAAAAGGCCTTAAGGTGATACAGCCCAGCCACAGCCCAGCACCTCCCTGCACTCAGCTCTTGGACCACAGCCCTGAGCTCCTCATCAAAGGTCTTCCAACACCCTCCAGGGATGGGGACTCCACCACTGCCCTGGGCAGCCTGGGCCAGTGCCCCATGGCCCTTTTGGTGAAGAACTCTTCCATAATATCTGATCTAAACCTCCCCTTTGGCACCTTCCACAGATCAGGTTGGAGCACCACAAAGGTTCAGAGTGGAGCTTTGCTCCTCCTTTAGTGTAGTCATAAGATGATGGACTGGTTAGGGATGGAAGGGAGCCCCAAAGATCATCCAGTGCAGCCCCTGCCCTCAGCAGGGACATCCCCAGCCAGGGCAGGCTGCTCACAGCCTTGAAGAACCTGACCTGCACTGCTGCCAGCCATGCGGCAGCTCCCACCTCTCTGGGCAGCCTGGGCCAGGCTCTCCCCACCCTCACTGTCAAGAATTCCTTCCTCATCTCCAGTCTCAATCTGTCCTCTTCCAGCTCAAAACTGTTGCTTCTCATCTGTCACTCCCAGCCCTTCCTCTTCCACAGGCTAAGAGAGGACTCCTCCAAGCCACAGGTCTTGGAAGCTCCTGCTGCAGAGAGGAACTAAGCTGGGAAGAGGACAATTGCTGGGATGTCTTCTTAGAGGGAGCAGAAGCCAAAGCCCCCAGAGAAGTGGTTGGTGCCTGCCCATCTCAGGGGGTTGTTGGTCGCTTGGTATCTTATTTTTGTCTGCAATAAGCCTCCCTCTGGGCCCCATCCATAACACTGAGAGCCACTGAAGGAGTCTCCTGCTGCCTGGGGGACCTCTGTGTCTCCACACACACACTGGTGGGAGGTGGAATTTATTAACACCACAGAAGAAGTTTATAGTGTGGCTCATGTGTGCCAACACCAAGGAGTAACAGCAACGAGGTCATGGCATCAGCAAATGGGCTGGCTGGGAAGGGACCCTCAAGATCATCCAGTGCCAACCTCCTGCCATGAGCAGGGACACCTCCCACTAGACCAAGCTGCTTAAGACCTCATCCAGTCTGGCTTTGAACACTTCTAGGGTTGGAGCCTCCACAGTTGCTGCAGGTAAAGATGATCTAAGATAGATTTAGAACCATGGAATCACAGAACTGTCAGGGTTGGGAAGGACCTCAAGGCTCATCCACTTCCCACTCCCTGCCATGGGCAGGGACACCTCACACCAAGCAGGTTGCTCACAGCCACATCCAGCCCGGCCTGAAACACCTCCAGGAATGAGGCTTCCACCACCTCCCTGGGCAACCTCTGCCAGTCTCTCACCACCCTCCTGGGGAAGAATTTCCTCCTAACATCCAATCTGAATCTCCCCATTTCTAGTGTTGCTCCACCCCCCATCCTGGCCAGTTTGGAGCTTTGATCTGAAGCTAACCTATGTTTTTTTGCCCAGTACAGACAGGGACAGCTGCTTACCCTCCAGAAGAATTCTTTCTTCCCTCTCTAAGCAGATTGCTCTAGAGGTCCTGGAGTGTGACCAGAGAAGGGCAACCAAGTTGGGGCAGGGTCTGGAGAGCAGGGCTGGGGAGGAGCAGCTGAGGGAGCTGGGGGTGTGCAGCCTGGAGAAGGGAGGCTGGGGGCAGACCTCATTGTCTTTCCCATGGGACTCCTTGGAAAAAGGAAGTCTTCATCCTCCTGGTCCATGGCAACAAGGTCTCCCCTAAGCCTTCTCTTCTCAGGCTGAACAATCCCAGCTCTGTCAGCCTTTCCTCACCTGGCAGGGCTTCTGTCCTGGCCCTGCCCTGGACACTTCCCAGCCTGTCCACAGCAGGGATCAAAACTGCAGGCAGTGCTCCAGGAGTGGCCTGAGCAGAGTGGGACAATGACTACTTCATCTGTGCTGGTGATGCCCTTGGTGATGCCACCCAGCATCCTGTTGGCTTTCCTTACCCCTGCAGTTCACTGCTCTCTCATGCTGAGCTTGTTGAGCACCAAGACCCCCAGGTCCCTCCCCACAGGGCTGCTCTCCAGCCAGCTGGGTCCCGGTCTGAGCTGCACTCCTGGGTTGTGTATTCCCAGCTGCACTTGTCCCTGGTGAACTTCAGAAGGGTCTTGCCAGCCCCTTCCTTCAGCCTGTCCAGGTGTTCCTGGGGGGTGTCTCTCTCTCCCTCGTGGAGTCTCAGCCTCCCCACTGGTGTCAGCTGCACACCTCAGCAGGGTGCTGCTGATCCCAGCATCCAGATCACTTGTGGAGACCACCCAGGCTGCTGAGCTGGCTCCACTGTCAGGAGATAAGAGGTGCTGGGATTGATCTGCTGGCTGCATGAACCAGGCAGGCTGTTAGGCTGGTGGCTGTCACACAGAACTGGAGGTAAATAAATCCTGTGATCGTTACTCAGCTATCAGACACAAATCATCTCCAAGCTCAAACAATTTCCCTTTGCTTTGCAGCTGTAGCAAGGGGGAATCTGAAAGCCCAGAGCTTGAGCTGAGTGTCAGGTTTCACTTTCACCTCCTCCTCAGCTCGGTTCAGATGGTGGTTGGTGAACAACTTTGGCATCAAGAATTTATTCCTTGCCAACATGAGAGCCTCTGGAACCTCTGTGCTCAGCTTTGCAGGGGCATGAAGCACTGCTCCAGGATCCTTCACCTGGAGGTGCTGGCTGACAGCAGCTGAACCTGAGCTCAGGTGGCCAAGGAGGCCACCAGCATCCTGGCCTGGATCACCAATGGTGTGGCCAGCCGGAGCAGGGCAGGGACTGTGCTTTGGTTTGGGTCATTTTGGGTTGGGTTGAGTTGGTTTCTGTTGAGTCGGTTTGGTTTATTCTGAGTTGGTTTGGGTTGGTTCATTTTGGGTTCATTTTGTGTTGGTTTGGTTCATTTTGGGTTGGTTCATTTTGGGTTGGTTTGGTTCATTTTGGTTTGGTTTGGTTTGGCTTAGTTTTTCTTTTGGGTTGGTTTAGGTTTGGTTTATTTTAGATTGGGTTGGTTTGTCTGGGTTTGAATTTGGTTATTTTGCTTTGATCTGATTTGGTTTGGGTTTGCTTTGTTTTGGCTTATTTTGCTTTGGTTTATTTTCTCTTGATTTGGTTCATTTGGGTTTGGTTTATTTTATGTTGATTTGTTTAGGTTTGGTTTAGTTTGCGTGAGTTTATTTTTATTTGTTTGGGTCTGGTTTATTTTGTTTGGGTTTGATTTATTTTATGTTGATTTGTTTGGGTCTGGTTGGTTGTGTTTGGGTCTGGTTGGTTGTGTTTGGGTCTGGTTGGTTGTGTTTGGGTCTGGTTTACTTTCTGTTGATTCATTTGGGTCTGGCTGGTTCTGTTTTGCCTTGGTTCAGTTTTCTCAGCCTCCCTGCTGAGCTGAGCCATGAGATGTGAACAGGAATCTCTGGGAGCCTCCTTCCAGGGCTCTTCCTGTGTGCTGGGATTTTTTTCTGACACCTTGCTCTGTGTTTCCCTTTACTGATGGCAAACTCTGAGTAACAAATTGGGTAAAATGTCTGAGAATTGGCCTGGAGGCAGATGCTGCATTATTTAGACCTGCTGCCACCTGGGGACTCATTGTTAGCCACCCAGCGCCTCGCAATGAGCAAACATCATCTCAGTAATCAAGTGTGGGACTCAGGCTAATTGAAATCCAATCAGATTGAAATCCCTCTGGCTTCAGAGAGTGGAGGCAGCAGGGCACTGCCATGCAGGGGAGAGGAGCCCGGGAGGGTTCTCCAGGGGAGCAATGGGAGCCACTGCACCACCATTCCAGTAGCATTAACACAGCAGAGCCTTGGCTCTGCCTTATCTTCACTGCAGAAATGGAAGTCTCCCAAGTCCTGGCCTCTCCTCCACTCCAGGCTTGGTCTGCTTCCAGTGGGTCTGCAGCAGGGGAGCACAGAACTTGGAATCATAGAATGGTTTGGGTTGGAAGGGACCTCCAAAGGGCATCCAGTCCTGGCACTGCAGTAGTGTGCATGCCCTGGCCAGGTCCAGATGCCTTCATGGCACACCATGGTCCAGAGCTCTGCATTTTGCTGCCTGAAGACTCCCCAGCCCCAAAGGGAGGTGTGGGAACGAAGCAAACCACCAGCACTGCTCTGCTTGGCCACAGCCACCTCTGGTTTGGATGCTGATGAGTTGATCTAATGTGGTCTCAGACCCATCTCTGGTTTGGATGTTGCTGAGTTGATCTGATGTGGTCTTGATCTGACCTGATCCCAGACCCACCTTTGGTTTGGATGTTGATCAAGGTCCCTGATGTATCTCTGGCTTAGATGTTAATGAGTTGATCTGATGTGGTCCCAGCCCCACCTTTGGTTTGGATGTTGAGGAGTTGATCTGGTGTAGTCCTGGATCCACCTCTGGTTTGGATGTCAACAGGTTGATCCATCGTGGTCCCAGACAAACCTCTGCTGGCTGCAGGAAGCTGTGGCTGGAGGCTGGGGGAGCTGGCAGCATGCTGGGCCTCTGGAGAGTGCTGGCTGTGCAGTTCCATCAGGAGGGCTCTGGAGGCATCTCTATTGCCATGCTGGGCTGGGCTGGGCTGGGCTGGGCTGGGCTGGCAAGAGCTGGGTGGCCGTGGAGGAGGAGATGAGGCTGAGGACAGCTGCCTACCAAGTACCTGCTGCAAGTGCATCCCTGTCAGGGACACCAGGCAGCTCCTGTCAGCCTCTCATCAGCTGTAATTGGCTGCCTACAGAGGTGGTAATTAGCGAGCCCAGCCCGGCCGCACAGCCTCATTTGTCTTTGTTTATCGTCGGGGCAGGGCACTGCATAGCTGCGGAAGGCAGGTGTGTGGGCAGAGCCTGGTGTGCCTGCTGGAAGCTCTCCTCCTGCAGAGCCAGGGTGGGTGAGGAGGGCAAGGACAAGTGGCAGCAGCCTGGCAGCACTCCCTGCACCTCCTGCTGGCACCCTGGGAGCGATGGCAGGGTGGAGAAGGCCAGTTTGGATTTTTATTGCTCAGATCTCTCTCTGGTGGAGCCGTCCCAGGCACTTTATGTTTAACTGCCTATGCACAGCCTGAGATTTAATGGACTCCCTGGGTCCTGCAGGAGCTGCCTGCAGTCAGTGCTGAGGGAACTGCACTGAAGGGCTGCTGAATAAAACTGCAGTGGAGATCATGGTTCAGAGCCTCCTTGAAGAGCAGGCAGGGTAGCAGAATCATAACAGCACTGTGCTTGGAAGAGACCTCCAAGGCCATCAGCCCCAGCCATGAGCCCAGCAGCACCAAACCCCCCACCAGGTGATGTCCCTCAGCTCCACACCTATAGGGACTGCAAACCCCTGCAGGCATGGGGACTCCACCACTTCCCTGGGCAGCCTGGGCCAGGGCTTCCCAACCCTTTGCGGGGAGAAAACCTTCCCAACATGCAACCTCAACCTCCCCTGCAAGGCTCAGAGGGTGCCGATGGCAGGCAGGAAGCTCATGAGCCCGTGGGGGCCAGGCAGAGGGCCAGGCAGAGCTGTGCCCAGAGCAGGAGGCTCAGCTCCCAGCTGGGTTTGCCCCCAGCCCTCTTCCCCGTGGAGCAGCAGGCTCTGAGCAGTGCTTTCCAGGCTCCCTCCAGGTTTGCCTGGGTGCCAATTAGCTGCAGCTTGTTTCCTAAAGATACAATCTTGCCTGTTTTGAAAGCTTGACAGTTCTAATGCTTTCCAATTATTGAAGCTGACACCTCTCCTCCAGAACTGTTTCATCTGTCAGCCTCTTGCTTCTTTTATCATCTCAATCATTTAATGACTCAAACCTCCCCCCCCAAAGAAAACCCTCCCCCTGAGATTTTTCTCTTTTTCTTTCCCCTCCCTTTAACTCAGCAGTAATTACAAATGGCTCTGCTTGTGGTGGGAGTTTTCCTTAGAAACAGAGAACTAATTAACAGTGTCCAGGAGCCTCAGTTCTGAAGCATGATGGAGTGCAGAGCAGTTTGCAGGTGGCCTTGTCAGCGTGGGTTGGAGAGAGGACTTGCTTGGAAGGATTGAGCTTCACGCAAACCTGGCGAGGTGAAGGCTCCAGGGAGACCTTCTTAGAAATCATAGGATCAGTGAGGTTGGAAAAGCTCTCCAAGATCATCAAGTCCTGCTAAACACAGCTCAGACCTCCTACACACATGGAATCACAGAAAAGCCTTCTGAGGTCACCAAGTCTACCCCACACCTCCATGGCCACTACACCATGTCCCACACTGCCACAGCTACACCCCCAGGGGTGGTGACTCCATCACTTCTGGTGTCCTTGCAGTGCTTCAAGAGGACAATCAGAAAGCTGGGGACAGACTCCTGAGCAGGGCCTGTGGTGACAGGACAAAGAGGGATGGTTTGAACTCCAAGAGGGAGATTGAGAGTGGAGAGAAGGGAGAAATGTTTGATGCTGAGGGTGGGGAGAGCCTGGCCCAGGCTGCCCAGAGAGGTGGGAGCTGCCCCATGGCTGGCAGCAGTGCAGGTCAGGTTGGTTGTGGCTGTGAGCAGCCTGCTCTGGCTGGGGATGTCCCTGCTGAGGGCAGGGGTTGGACTGGATGAGCTTTGGAGTCCCTTCCCACCCAAACCATTCCCTGACTGTGATTTTCCAGCTGCTGGCATTGACCCCTGGTGTGGATTGCTCAGAAGCATTGGCACAGCAGGGGGAAGATCACAAAATATAGTGGGAGCTGCTGCTGGGCTGGGAGCTGCTGCTGGGCTGGGAGCTGCTGCTGGGCTGGGAGCTGCTGCGGGGCTGGGAGCTGCTGTGGGGCTGGGAGCTGCTGTGGGGCAGGGAGCTGCTGCTGGGCTGGGAGCTGCTGCGGGGCTGGGAGCTGCTGTGGGGCAGGGAGCTGCTGTGGGGCAGGGAGCTGCTGCTGGGCTGGGAGCTGCTGCTGGGCTGGGAGCTGCTGTGGGGCAGGGAGCTGCTGCGGGGCTGGGAGCTGCTGCTGGGCTGGGAGCTGCTGCGGGGCTGGGAGCTGCTGTGGGGCAGGGAGCTGCTGCTGGGCAGGGAGCTGCAGGGGTAGGGAGCTGCTGTGGGGCAGGGAGCTGTGGGACAGGGAGCAGAGCCCTGGCTGGACGATGTCAGCTCTATCAGTCTCCTTCCACTCCTGAAATGAAAGCAGTTATTGATTGCAGGGGAGCTGAAGTGAGTAAGAGATGATGGGAATGGGTTTGGGTCCAGCAGGCTGGGGAAGCAGCTGTGCTCTGTCTGGGCTTTCAGTGCTCGCTCATGGCAAGGAGCCCTTCGGGTTCTGGGGAGGGACAGCAGCAGGACCCTGTGCACTAACAGCCTGGGTTGGGTTCCTCCTGCAAACAAACACAGGAAGCAAACCCTCACCACCAACACCAAACCCAGACCCGATTTAGGCTCTTTTACCCTGCCAGCTTTCCAGCATTTTCCTCCTACTGGCAGAGCCTCAGCTCACACAATCCCAGCATGGTTGGGGGTTGGAAGGCACCTCTGGAGCTCACCCAGTCCAACCCCCCTGCTCCAGCAGGGCACCCACAGCAGCTTGCCCAGGAGGGTTGGAAGCTCTCCACACAAGGAGACTCCACAACCTCTCTGGGCAGCCTGCTCCAGGCTCCAACACCCTCACAACAAACAACTTTCTCCTCCTGTCAGATGGAACCTCCTGGGGTCCACCTTGTGCCTGTGACCTGTGTTTGATCTGTGGAAGTTTAATTTTTTTGGAGCTCTTCATCTCCTGATCTGCTCCCTGCTGGCAGATAAATGTCCCCTTGCAGGAGGCTGATGTGGGAATAGCACCAAAAGCAGCTTTGATATCTGACTTCAAACATCTTTAAGTGGTTTTAGCCACAGGCTCTCCAGTTGCCTTCTGTCATCACAGAGGCACCAGCACAGAGTGCAAGAGTTCAGAGACTCCTAGAATGGGGTTGGTCTGGAAGGGACCTCAAAGCTCATCCAGTGCCAACCCCCTGCCACGGGCAGGGACACCTCCCACCAGCCCAGCTTGCTCCAAGCCTCATCCAGACTGGCCTGGGACACCTCCAGGGAGTGGACAGCCACAGCCTCCCTGGGCAACCTGTGACAGTGTCTCCCCATCCTGCCTTCAAAGGACTTCTTCCTCCTCTCCAGTCTCAGTCTCCCCTCTCCCAGCTCAAAGCTATTGTCCCTTGTCCTGTCACTCCCAGCCCTTGTCCACAGTCCCTCCCCAGCTCTCCTGGAGTCCGTTCAGGTACTGGAAAGTTGCTCTGAGGTCTCCCTGGAGCCTTCTCTTCTCCAGGCTAAACAACTCCCATCTCCTGTCCACACAGGGGATGTTCTCCAGCCTCTGATCACCTTCCTGGCCTCCTCTGGCAGCTCTTAAGCTCCCCCAGTGCCTTTTCTTCTCAGCAAGGCTTTCACCATCAACTGCATCGACCTCTGACTCAGACCCGAGGTGGATAAGGCATGGAGGTGTTCTCTGCTGGATTGTCAATGGATAAAAATGGTCCCAGACCATGGATTTAGCCTCCTCCACCTGAGGCCCAGCCCTTGCTTGTTCTGCAGCATCTGTATCTGTGTTTACTGATCAGGAACCACAAGAAATATCTACTGTGGGAGAAAATTTGATGGCAGAGGAGTTGAGGGTGGGGTAAACAAGGCAGAGGTGGTGTGGTGAGCATGTACTCAGCTGGGACATGCAGGATAATGAAGACATTTACGCTGAAGAAAAATCCTAATTGCAGGAGGAGCTGAGCAGGGAGCACAAACAGCCAGGTTTTGGCAGCTCCCAGCTCACAAACCCTTCCCCTGTGCTCAGGGAAGCCCCTGGGCAGCTTCTGGGGCTCCACCACTGAGGGCAAGGGCCAAACACTGCCTGCTTCTAAGTGAGCAAGAGAACTGTGGTCACTGATGGTCCCAGGTGGGTGAGGGATGGTCAGCCTGGGCTGTTAACCAGCAGGAGTGGGGTGTGGGCACAGAGACCTGGTTCAGGTGCATGGCTTTGGTGTTCCTGGAGGTGTTCCAGGCCAGGCTGGATGAGGACTTCAGCAACCTGGGCTGGTGGAAGCATCCCTGCCCACGGCAGGAGATGTATGATCTTTCAGGTCCCTTCCAACCCAACTCATTCTATGAATATGAATAAGGTTGAAAGCTCAGAGAGGTGGCAGCAGACACCAGAAAAGCTGCATCAGGGAGTTAAAGGAGTTAAAGGGGAGGAGGGGTGGGGTGGGGGTTGGGAGGGTTATCTTGGGTTTCTTTTTTCCTAAACTCTTTTGGTTTTTCCAGCCCTGCTGTCCTTTCCATCCTCACTTTATGTTTTCACCCTGATGGAAGTTCTTTGACAGAGAGAGTGGTCAGGGGTGGGCACAGGCTGCCCAGGGAGGTGGTGGAGTTCCCATCCCTGGAGATGTTCCAGAAGTGTGTGGCCATGGCCCCTGGGAAGATGGTTTGATGGCTATGGTGAGGTTGGGTTGATGTTGGACTGGATGAGCTTGGAGGGATTTTCCAGCCCAAACCATTCTGTGCTGCTCTGATAGTCTTTGATTATTTAGCTTTGAGGTCCAGACTGAGAGAAGCTCTCCTTGCCTCTCCTTCCTCCTTGCCTCTCCTTCCTCCTTGCCTCTCCTGCCTCCTTGCCTCTCCTGCCTCCTTGCCTCTCCTGCCTCCTTGCCTCTCCTGCTGCCTGCCCTCCATCCCTAAGCTCCTGATTTTGCTGACATGAGAAGAAACTTTACAGTGAGAAGACCTCAGGTCCCAAGATCAGCTGTTGGTGCTGCCTGCCCTACAACTGATCAGCTGTGAGCTCCAGCAGCTGGAGCAGAAGAGCAGCAGCAGTGATTCAAGGTGAAGCCAGAGGAGGTTGTGTCTAGGTGGAAGGAGCAGCCTGGGCAATTACTGGGCAGCAATTTAATGAGGGCAGGTTAGGACTGGATCTAAGGCACTGAAGGCAGCAACCCTCACTGCAGGTCACTGCTTCGTGTAACTAATGCCTGGCTGCCAGCTGCTCCCTCACACTGGGCCTTCTGCTGCCAACTGGCTCCATGCCTGCTCCCCACCCAGGTCACCAGAGCACAGCTCTGGATCCCAGCAGGGATCAGGCACCACGGCTGGAGGGTGACTTTCCCTCTTTAATCCCTGCTGCTAACAGCTCAGGTAAGTCTGCCCTGGCTTCCAGCTGACCTTCTGATACAGGTCCAGTTCTGGTGCTCCCAACACAAGGACCTGGAGCTGCTGGAGAGGGTCCAGAGGAGGCCATGAAGTTGATCAGAGGGCTGGAGAAGCTCCCCTGTGGGGACAGGCTGGGCAGTTGGGGCTGTTGAGCCTGGAGAAGAGCAGCCCCAGAGGGGATCTGATCAATGGTGATCAATACCCCGAGGGTGGGTGGCAGAAGAACGGGACCAGGCTGTGTTCAGTGGTGCCCAGGGACAGGACAAGGGGCAAAAGGTACAAACTGGGACATCAACAGCTCCAGCTGAGCATGAGGAGGAACTTCTTTGATTTCAGGGTGCTGGAGCCCTGGAGCAGGCTGCCAGAGAGGTGGTGGAGTCTCCATCTCTGGAGAGCTTCCAAACCTCCCTGGATGTGTTCCTGTGTGACCTTCTCTAGGTGCCCTGCTTTAGCAAGGGGTTGGACTGGATGGTGTCCAGAGGTCCCTTCCAACCCCTGCCATGCTGTGGTTCTACCAGAGGGGAACCACATGAGCCCTCCCTCCACTCATCCCAGGGCTCCCTGTTTGCCTCCTCAGAGTTATCTCCTGTTGGAGCCATGGCTCCTGGCCACAGCACTTGTGTGAGCAGGACCTTGGAGCCTGCTCTCTGCCTGTCTCCAGAAGGTTCTGCTCCCATCATTTCCCAGATGGCACCTGAGGATCAGGTAAAAAGGTGAAAAGGCTTCATCTGCTCCTTCCAGCCTAGCAAACTGCATTTGTCCTGCCTTCAGCAGGAACTGCAAGGCTGGAGGAGCCACTTAGCTTGGATTTGCTCCTTCTCTGTAATAATCATTTCTTGTTGTCTTGCAAGGCTTCAAAATGCTGCAATCCCAGCAGCTCTTCTGTAGTTATTTTCCAAGTGATTTGATTTCCTCAATAGCATTAACTCCATGGAGGTCTAGCAAGGTGTAATTAATGCATTCAGACACTTTCTTTGGGTGACAGGCTGCAGGCTGAGTGACAGCAGCCATGGAGACAGCAGAAGCAGAGCAGAGCAGCTCCAGGAGCTCAACAGAACATAAACCCCCAACAGCTCCCTGGCTCTTGGCTCCCCTTTGGTGTTAGACTGAAAGGCAAGGAGAGAGCTGCTCCACCACACAGCCCCCTGGCCTGCAAACCTTCTGAGGAGGAGAAGGCTCCAAGAGGCTGAGGGGAGACCTCCTTGCTCTCCACAGCTCCCTGAGAGGAGGGTGCAGTGAGGTTGGGGTTGGTCTCTGCTCCCTGCTCTCAGGTAGTGCTCCTGCTCTCAGGAGGAGATGGCCAGGGGATGACAGCTGGCAGTTTCTTCTGGCCTTCTAAATTCCATTATTAAAGCAGTTGTCATTCTGGTTCAAAGGATCAGAGGATGTTAGGGGTTGGAAGGGACCTTCAGAGATCATTGAGTCCAACCCACTGCCAGAGCAGGACCAGAGAATCCAGCACAGGTCACACAGGAACACATCCAGATGGGGCTGGTAAGTCTCCAGAGAAGGAGACTCCACAACCTCTCTGGGCAGCCTGCTCCAGGGCTCTGGGACCCTCACCGTGAATTTCCTCCTCATGTTGAGGTAGAACCTCCTGTGCTGGAATTTAGATTCACTGCCCCTTGGTTCTTTATTACCCATGAAGCAGTGGACAAATATTTGAGGCCCAGCCTGGGGTCTTGCTTGGTGTCTGACCCAGGTGAGCTTAGGGCAAGCAAAAAGAACTTTGGAAGCAGAAGTCAGTGCAGAGCTACTAGAGCAGAGTCATGGCTGGGGCAAGTGAAGAGCTTCAGCTTCCAGGGAGCTCAGGCAGTGGCCAGGGAATGTCACCAGCTCTTTGCTAAGGGCTTGCACCTGCTGCAGGAGTGGGGCTGAGCCTGTGCTGCACAGCTCTGCCTGAGACCAGGGCAAGAGAGGGATGGTGGAGTTTCCATCTCTGGAGACATTCCAACCACCCTGGATGTGTCCCTGTGTGACCTTCTCCAGGTGACCCTGCCTTGGCAGGGGTGTTGGACTGGATGCTCTGCAGGGGTCCCTTCCAGCCCCTGCCATGCTGGGAGTCTGGGAGATCTTCAGTTGTGTCATGGAGACACTGGGATGGTGCTGAGAGAGGAAGCCATCCTGGTTCTTGCTGCTGACAGCAGGGTGCAAGCTAAAGCTGTGCCCAGGGAACCCAGCACCAGTTAGCACAAACTGCAGCTGTGGGTGGCACAGCCTGGGTGCCAAGCTCACAAACAGAGCCCAGGCAGGAGACAAAAGTTCTGTGCTGCAAGAGTGGTCAGGGACTGGCACAGGCTGCCCAGGGAGGTGGTGGAGTCCTCATCCCTGCAGGTGTGCAAGAGCCCTGTGGCCATGTCCCTTGGGGCCATGGTGGGGTTGGGCTGCTGGTTGGACTGGGTGACCTTGGAGGTGTTTTCCAGCCCAACCAGTTCCGGGATGCTGTGTGTGAGCCACCAAGGAGAGCTCCGCGCACAGCAGCCGGGGGCAGGGCGCTTGCTGCCTCTCCGCTGCTGATTTTTTCTGCTGAACTTCGCCAATTTCCCTTTTCCCTTGGAGCGCGGCGGGACGGGAGGAGGCCCGGAGGAGGCCGGGGGTGAAGCAGCTGCACAGCTCTGCAGCTTTGTGCTCCAGCAGCTCCATCTCAGGGAAGTTTCACCACTTGCTTTTCCCCCCCTCGCCTTTCCCCACCTCGCCTTTCCTGCCCTCATGCTCGCAGCTCGGCACAGATAAACGCCAAACGCTGCCTGTGTTCCACGGAAGACTCAACCCCTCCAGCTGAAGCCCCTGCTCCCCAGAGTGCTGTTGCTGAGCAATCTGGTGGTAGGAGGAAGAGCAAAGGTTTGGCAGTGTTCATGTTTGCAGCCCTGGGACAAATGATGGAGGAGTTATTTGCTCAAGCCCTTAATCAGGGGGAGGGTAATGGCTCCAAGCCTGCCTGCAGCCTCTGTGTGTCCTAATTGGCTCTTTTCAGTGTGAAGCCTCCCATAGCTCAGAGGAGAGGTTTACAGCCAGGGGAGGGAGGACCACCCAGCACTCACAGGTTGTTCCTTTGATGGATCTGATCCAGCAGGGGAAGCAGCAGAGCCGAGCTGTGAGCTCCAGCTTGTGTGCAAATCCACATGGGGGAGTTCCCTGTGCTGCTTGATTCACTGCTGGGCAGAGCTGGGGCTGCAGGAGCGGCAGAGAGGCACAGGCAGCACACAGCCATGGAGATGATTGGCTTGGAAAAGGCCTCTGAGCTCATCCAGTCCAACATCAACCCAAGCCCACCATGGCCACCAAACCATGGCCCCAGGTGCCAGGGCCACAGGGCTCTTGCACACCTGCAGGGATGAGGACTCCGCCACCTCCCTGGGCAGCCTGTGCCAGTCCCTGACCACTCTTGCAGCACAGAACTTTTGTCTCCTGCCTGGGCTCTGTTTGTGAGCTTGGCACCCAGGCTGTGCCACCCACAGCTGCAGTTTGTGCTAACTGGTGCTGGGTTCCCTGGGCACAGCTTCAGCTTGCACTCTACTGTCAGCAGCAAGAACCAGGATGGCTTCCTCTCTCAGCACCATCCCAGTGTCTCCATGACACAACTGAAGATCTCCCAGACTCCCAGCATGGCAGGGGCTGGAAGGGACAGAGACATTTCCTTATCTCCAACCTAACCCTCCCCTGGCACAATTTCAGGTCTTTTCCTTTCCTCTGTCCTAGGGAGATGAGCCCAACCCCCACCTCACTGCAGCCTCCTCTCAGGGAGTGGTGGCTCTGAGGGGCATGGGCTGGCAGCAGCCTGGCAGAGTTAGGGAATGGCTGCACTTGCTGGTCTTGATGGCATTCTCCAGCCCAAACTGTTCTGTGCCTTGGCCTTAAACTAGCTGGAGAAACACCAGGCATGAGGTCCCAGTCCCTTGGCCGTGGTGGTGTTGGGTTGCTGGTTGGACTGCATGGCCTGGAGAGCTTTTCCAACCCAAGCAATTCCCTGCCCCTCTTGCACAGGGGTGGTAGGAATGCAGTGAACATTGCTTGGGCAGAGCAAGGAAGCTCCTTTGGGGCTTGAGAAGCTGAAAGAGTGGTACAAAAGCAGAGGCACTTGAGAAGAAATGAAGGTGAAGGCCAGGCACAGGCACATCGTGGTGAAGGGCAAACCTGAGGCACAAGGAGGGATTCTTCAGCAAGTGAGATGGAAAGCAGGAGGAAGCAGTGACAGAAATACATCAGAAACAAGGAAAGAGCAGAGGACACCCAGCTCTGGTGCACAGCACAGCAGGGGCTGCTCCCAGGAGTCTCTCCTATGCCCTTACCACCTGCTTCATTGTGACTAGGGCCAGACAAAGGAGACAGGGAGCAGGCAGACAAGAGTTCATCCAGAGCTGCCAGACACGTGAGGACACAGGATCTGAGCACACTCTGCTCAGGATTTGGAAGAATTAATCCAAACTATCTTTGAAGCAGGAGCAATTATTTTTAACAGCTTGTGGAGCTGAGAGGAGGTCTCAGAACTATCAAAATGCAAATACAGATCCTAAATATAAAAGGAAAAAAAATACAGTCTGGTGTGTTATTGACTCCAAAGCCTCACCAGTTCTTGGAAAGGCTCTGGAATTAATTAATGAAACCCCCAAATCGATCCAGAGCCCTTGCAAGAGCTGACTGAAACCAAACCAACCTGCCTGGGCTTGCCACAGCAGCTCAGGTGAGTCCAATTAACTCAGGTGGTGATAAAAAGGGGAGCAGAGAGTTGTGAGGGATGTTGGCTTCTGTGCTCTTGGTGAGATCTGGCTGGCTGTGAGCTTACTCAGAGCTGGTGGAGAAGCTCCTCTGCAGCAGCAGCAGCAGCAGCAGCACCACCAGCTGTCATTATCTCCCTGCAGAGCTGGGAGAGGCTTTGAGCATCCCAAAGGGCCCTGCCATGCTCTGGAGCCCCTCTCTGCTCTAATTAGTCAATTGTCTGATGGAGGACTTGTAGAGCTTGCAGATGAGAAGGGAGCAGAGGAGCTCTGCAGGGCAGAACTGAACTAAAAAACTGCCCTGAAACCCTGAGAAGTTTCTGTGCTGAAAAACCCTTGAGGTGAAGGGCAGAGAGGGTCAGGGCTGAGTGGGAAAAGAACTTGAGGGTCTGGAGTGGCCAACAAAGGAAGGAGGGAAGCTCCACCTGGGGTTTGGAGTAGCCAACAAATAAAGGAGGGAAGCTCCAGCTGGGGTGTGTTCAAAGGAGGACCATGAGAGAAGAGAGCTGGGAAGCTGTCCTGCTCCAGCCATGGGTGACTCCAGCCTGGCTTCACTGCCTGCTGTGGTGTGTAGAGCTGGGGGAAGGAGATGTCTTCTGCTCTTTTCTCAGTTCAACTTACTGGGAGTGTGGGCAAGGAGAGGTTTATTTACCATCACTGGGAAGATTGGGACAAAGAATGTGACAAGGAGCTGGAGAACCTCTGCTGTGAGGCCAGGCTGGGACAGTTCATTCTGGAGAGGAGAAGGCTCCAGGGAGACCTTCTGGTGGCCTTGAAGTGCTTCAAGAGGACCATCAGAAAGCTGGGGACAGACTCCTGAGCAGGGTCTGTGGTGACAGGACAAGGGGGGATGGTTTGGACCCCAAGAGGGAGATGGAGAGTGGAGAGAAGGGAGAAATGTTTGAGCCTGAGGGTGGGGAGAGCCTGGCCCAGGCTGCCCAGAGAGGTGGGAGCTGCCCCATGGCTGGCAGCAGTGCAGGTCAGGTTGGTTGTGGCTGTGAGCAGCCTGCTCTGGTTGGGGATGTCCCTGCTGGCTGCAGGGGGCTGGACTGGATGAGCTTTGGGGGGGTCCCTTCCCACCCAAAGCAGTCTGGGATTCATTTTCCAGTGACAGCTACATCAGCTTCAGGAAGATCTGCTGCTGGCTCCGTGTGCAGGGCTGAAAGATTTGCCCACAAACAAACCCAACTGACCCCCAACCAAGCCAAGGCACCACAGCAAGGCCAGCTGCTGAAACCCCTCCCTGGCTTCCAGCCTGCTCTGCTCACCCATCCCAGCTGCAGCCTCTCTGGGGCTGCAGCTCTGCCCCACTGCAGACCAAAGCTGCTCTCCATCATCAGCAGCAGCTAGCAGCCTGGCAGGCTGCAGTGGACTCCTCCAGCCAAGAAAATGAGTGTCACTGGCACCAGCTGCTGCTCCTCCCTCAGGAGGCAGCAGAGCAGCTGAAACCTGGAGACAGCAGCACTGAAATGCCACTGGGAGGAGGAGTGGTGGCCAAGCAAACAGAGGAGCTGTGGTGCCAGCAGGCTGGGCTGGCAGGGCTCCCAGGGGTTCCTTCTCTCTGTGCTTCCTTCCTGTGTGTTGAAAACAGGACCTTACATGCTGCTGTAGAGGGTGGAGGTGGAAGTGTGATGATGCTTCAAGGGAGGTTCTCCTCCCCCTCCATTCTGCCATGGTGAGACCTTATGTGGAGTACTGTGTCCAGTTCTGGGCTCCCCAGTTCAAGAGGGACAGGGATGGACTGGAGAGAGTCCAGCAGAGGCTGTGAGGATGCTGAAGGGCCTGGAACAGCTGTGTGAGGAGGACAGGCTGAGAGCCCTGGGGCTGAGAGCCTGCAGAGGAGTAGCCCCAGAGGGGATCTGAGCAATGTCTATACATATCTGAAGGGTGTTGGGCAAGAAGGAGCCAGGCCCTTGTCAGTGGTGTCCTCTGGTAGGACAAGAGGCAATGGACACAAACTGGAACCCAGGAGGTTCCACCTGAATGTGAGGAGAAACTTCTTTGGTGTGAGGGTGCTGGAGCCCTGGAGCAGGCTGCCCAGAGAGGTTGTGGAGTCTCCTTGCCTGGAAACTTCCAGGACCCACCTGGATGTGTTCCTATGTGACCTGCCTGGGTAATGCTGCTCTGGCAGGGGGTTGGACTGGAGGCTCTCCAGAGGTCCCTTCTAACCCCTGCTATGCTGTGGTTCTCTGAGCCCTGGGACAGGAGAAGAACTCTGTGAGAATGTTGGCTGAGAACAACTGAGAAGTTGGCCTGAGACCAGTTCTGGGCTCCCTGGTCCAAGAGGGACAGGGAACTGCTGGAGAGAGTCCAGGGGAGGCTGCAAAGCTGCTGAGGGGCCTGGAGCAGCTCTGTGAGGAGCCCTGGGGTGTTGAGCCTGGGGTCCTGGGGTGCTCATCCCACTGTGGGGTGTGCCTGCATGGTGATGCTGAGGCTGTGTGAGCTCATCCTGCTTCTGCCAGCACTGCCTGCTTGGCAACAGTGGTGGTGACTCAATCAGAAGGGATCTGGAGCCCTGGAACTTGGTGGGAGACAGGCAGAGGACAGGAGTGGAAGTGACAGCATGTGGCAGCACGGCAGGAGCTGGGCTGTGGGGTGGGCTCCATTGTGACATTTCTTGAAAGGAATATTGAGTCAAAGTAAACAACTCTGCCCAGCAAGGGCACCTTCACCCCAGCTGATGCCATGGCATGGCAGGGAGCAGAAGGGACTTCTGCAGACCACCCAGTCCAAGGCAGGGCCACCTAGAACAAGTCACACAGGAGCACATCCAGGGGGGTTGGAAGCTCTCCACACAAGGAGACTCCACAGCCTCTCTGGCAGCCTGCTCCAGGCACCCTTAAATTACAGAAGCTGCTCCTCATGCTCAGCTGGAGCTGATGGTGCAGTTGGTGCCCTCTGCCCCTTATGCTGTCCCTGGGCACCACTGAGCAGAGCTTGGTCCCATCCTCCTGACACCACCCTTGAAGTATTGATCAGCATTGCTCAGCTGCCCTCTGGGGCTGCTCTTCTGCAGGCTCTCAGCCCCAGGGCTCTCAGCCTTTGCTCCTCACAGAGCTGCTCCAAGCCCCTCAGCAGCTTTGTAGCCCTTTGCTGTCCCCTCTCCAGCAAGTCTCTGTCCTTGACCTGGGGAGCCAGGAACTGGCTGCAGCACTCCAGCTGTGGCCTCAGCAGGGCAGAGCAGAAGGGCAGGAGAATCTCCCTCGACCTGCTGGCCACAGGTCACCTTAGGGCAGGGTGGCTCTGGAGAAGCAATCTGTGTCTCTGCTCTAGAAATGCCCTGGAGCAGGAGGAAGCTCTTGCAGGTGCCTGTTCCCTGGAGCCTCTCCAGGCCCCCAGCAGTTTCCACAACCTTTGGCTGTTCAGCAGCTCTGGATTTGTGTGACATAAAGCAGGAAGCTTCTGCTGCAGCACTTCCAGGCAGGGCTGGGACTCGGGGGGGCTTCATTGTCATGCAGAGGAGGAAAAAAAGCCAGCAGCATGCAGAAATCCCCCAGGGAAGCAGGAGAGCCCCTTCTGCTCCAGCAGTTGTGACTGAAGGTGAGAGGCAGTGGAAGCAACACAGGAAAAGCTGAGTCCAAATATTTCTGCAGATGATAACTGCTGGCTGCTTTCTTCTGCAGAGCAAAGATGTCCTCAGGCACTCCAACTGCTCCTGAAATCCCTCTCCAGAGGCTGTGCTGCCAGCCAGGGTGACCTGCTGTGTCGGTGTGAGCTGAAATTCCCCCCCCACCGACAATAACCAGGCTAGCTCAGTCTGAAAACAAATTGAAGGCTGTATTTACAAGCAGAGTCTAAAATCTACGATGAAATGCAATGAATATGTACAAATATACAAAATTCACAACATTTACAAATATATACAATCAACAGAAAAAGCACAACCGATCTCCCTTTGCTTCCCCCCAAGGGGACCCTCCCAAAGGGGCCTCCCTCTCCCAGGAGCTTCCCCTCAGACCCCCCTGGACAGAGAAGCAGAGTTTGTTAAGCAGAAAGTTGTTAACTTAGCTGCCAAGGTCAGTACGTGTTATCTTCAGCCAGAAGAGAAGAAGAAACAGCAGCCAGACAGCCCAGCAACTGCCCCCACTGCCGAACGCAGAATGTGCAGAGTGCCTACTTTGTTTTGGGTAATAGTTCTTAAACATTTCTATCTATCCAATGGAAGTGTTTAGAACAATCGTTATTTTGCTTTCTTACACCCAATAGTGACTTATTTACATTCTTTCACTTTCTCTGTTCTGAACTTTGCAAGGAAAAATTAAAAAGACAGTTTCAAACCACCACACCTGCCCAGGCTGGAGAGCTGGGCAAGGAGCACCCTCATGGGGTGCAACGAGGACAAGGGCAGAGTCCTGCCCCTGGGAAGGAACAAGCCCTGCAGCAGGACAGCTATGGGGCTGAACTGCTGGGAAGCAGCTCCATAGAGAGCTTGGAGTCCTGGGATGACAGTAAGCCTTCTCCAGAGAAGGAGACTGCACCAGCTCTGTGGGCAGCCTGCTCCAGGACTCTGGCCTGGATGCCTGTCCTTGCACATTGTGGTGGTATCACTGCAGCCCCTCAGAGACTCAAAACATGACCCAGGAAAGAGCTGAAGGTGGTCAGAAGGACAACTCCTGAGCTGCTGTGCTCCTCCTGATGCTGGAGAGCCACCAGTGGCTTCAGCAGGACACATCTCCAGGCTGCATCCATGCAGGGAACCTTCCCCGGCCCGACCAGCACCAAGCTCCTAAGCAGAGCTTTGCCCATCCCAAGGCCAGGAGGCTCTGGAGTTTCCAAACCAAAGCCTGGTCCTGTTGGTAGCTGCCCAGGAAAGGAGCCCAAAGCCAGGCTCTCCTTGTCTCTTCATCCTCCCTGAGCCACAAGAATTCACCTGGTGGCTTGAATGCTGCCTCCTGAGCACAGCCCTAGGTTTGCATTTGGACTGAGGGCAAAGTCTGCAGCCCCCGGGGGAGCAGTTCACAGCCAATTGCTTGGCCATAATTAACAACAGCAGCAGGGCCTCAGGAGCTGTTGGGAGGACTTTTATTGTCCCATCCATCACCACGGGCCCGGCTGCTGTTTATACTGCTGCTTAATAATGTCATGCCCACAGGGATGGATTTTGTCCCTGTGCCAGGTTGTTCTCCAGGAGCCACTTTCCCCTCTCTCCTTCACGTGCCTGCACAGCTGGCCCCAACCTGGACCTTTCCTCTAGGAATTGTTTTAAGCTCCTGGGCACAGATCATGGAATAACTTTGGGACCTTTAACCATCACCCAGTCCAACTCCCCTGCTCCAGCAGGGCACCCACAGCAGCTTGCCCAGGAGCACAGTGCCCAGGGGGGAGCTGGAAGCTCTCCACACAAGGAGACTCCACAACCTCTCTGGGCAGCCTGCTCCAGGGCTCAGCACCCTCACAGGGCAGTGTTCCATGCAGGGCTCTTTCATGCCTGCTGCTGGAGGCACCACAAAGCCTCTGGACTCCTCCTGGCTTGCTGAGCTCCACATTAATCATGTCAGCAGCTCTCCAGAGCAGCAACTGCTGCTGCACAACCTGAGCGGTTTGCTCTGCCTCACTGTCTGGACCTTGGAGCAGGTTTGGGGTGCAGGCAGTCTGATTGTGCACTGCTTGGATGCAGAGGGTGGAAATTTTCTTCCTCCTCCTGCACACATACAAATGTCTTTTGGTTTTGGTTTTATTTTTCTGGAGCTCTCCCTGCAAGAAGGACATTGAGGGGATGGAGCAGGTCCAGAGAAGGGCAACAGGGCTGGGGAGGAGCAGCTGAGGGAGCTGGGGGTGTTCAGCCTGGAGAAGAGGAGGCTGAGGGAGACCTCATTGCTCTCTACAGCTCCCTGAGAGGAGGCTGCAGTGAGGTGGGGGTTGGGCTCCCAAGGATCAGGTGATAGAAGGAGAGGAAATGTCCTGAAGTTGTGCCAGGGGAGGGTTAGGTTGGAGATGAGTAAAAATTTCTTTGCTGCAAGGGATTGGCACAGGCTGCCCCAGGGAGGTGGTGGAGTCTCCATCCCTGGAGGTGTTTCAAAGCCCTGGAGATGTGGTGCTTGGAGCTATGGCTTAGTGCTGGACTTGGTAGAGTAGGGCCAATGGTTGGACTCAATGATCATGAAGGTCTTTTCCAAACTATTCTATGATCCTTTACAGCTCTGAGCTCCCCAAATGAGCAGCTTTTGGGAATGGTGCCTGTGCAGAGGGGTCAGGAGGAGCTGGAAGTGCCCCTGCAGCTGCAGAGGCTGTGAGCTCCATTTCCCAGAGCAAACAGGAGGAGGCTGCTGAGCTGCCAGCAGAGTTCTCTGATGTGTTGACACAGAGCTCACAGCCAGCCTGGGTTTGGTGCTCTGCATCTGCATTTGTTTGCCAGCTGCTCTGCCCTGTAACCCACCCCTCCTGCTCTGAGTGGTCAGGGGTGGGCACAGGCTGCCCAGGGATGTGGTGAAGTCCCCATCCCTGGAGGGGTTCCAGAGAGCTGTGGCCATGTCCCTTGGGGCCATGTTTTGGTGGCCATGGTGGGGTTGGGTTGATGTTGGACTGGAGGATCTCAGAGAGCTTCTCCAACCCAAAGCATTCCATGATCCTGTTCCATGATTTAAAACAATAAAAAGCAGTGTTAAGAACTCAGCTCTGATCCCCTGGAGTCAGGCAGGGACAGGCTCTAACAAGCATCTGATGAGCTGAAAATTGAATCTTGTGGCACTGCAATGAAGTGGCCTCAGAAAATTCAGATTAGAGGTGGAAATGGAAGAAATCAACATCAAAGCTGCTGTGGGGCAGCTGCAGGTGTCTGCTGTGGTGGCTGCACAGCTCTGACATGTTTAACACTGCAGGGAGATGGACTTTGGTTGCAGTCCAGGTTTAAGGGCGGAACCCAGGGGAGCAAAGAGCAGCTGGGGCTCTTCTCCCCTGTATCTGGTGGCAGAATGAGAGGAGGTCCTGGGGTGGCCTTGGGCAGGGGGGGCCTGGCAGGATGGTGTGCAGCCGCCAGCAGCAAATCATAGACTGGTTTGGCTTGGAAGGGGCTTTAAAAGTCATCTAATCCCCAGCCCCTCAGTGTGCCCTTTCCTCTCCCAGGCAGACACTTTGCCTCTTCTCCCACCTTGGGGTTCCTCAGCCAGCTGTGTCTAGCAGAGCAGTGCCCCTCACTGCAGCAGGGACATCTTGAGCATCAGTCCCAGAATGACCTCAGAGCTCATCTGCTCCAACCATGGCAGGGACACCTCTCAGCTAGACTCAGCTGCTCAAGACCTCTCCCAGCCAGGGGGCAGGGTGGATGGAGCCTTGGGCAGCCTGGGATGCTGGGAGCGGGCCCTGCCCATGGCAGGGGGCTGGAACTGGAGGAGCTTTGAGATCCCTTCCAACCCAATCCATTCCATGAATCTCTGAGTCCAGGTCCTGATGTTTCAGTTCAGCCAGAAGATTTTTTTCATGAGGAGCTGGAAGTTGTGCAGTTTAGTGTCCCTGTGCAATGGGAGGTGTTCCTGTTGACATCTCTTATCCCTCCTGGCTCATGTTAATGAAGTGAATCAGCTGAGAGGCTTGGCTCAGCCTGCAGAGCTCCCAGCCTCCTTAGATGCCTGTTGATTAGAAATGTTCAAGTGGCTTCTTCCTTGGAGTTGTAATTGAAACCAATTCCATAGACTTAATCCCCAGCCCTGGGACTGCCTGTCCAGGGAATCTGGAGCTGGGACAAAAGTGTTTCCTCCTGGGCTGGGGCTCAGCTTTGCCCTTGTGCTGGGGCCAGTGCTCACAACCTGAGGGTGAAGGACGTGGAGATGGCAGCCCTGGGGCCCCACTTGGAGGATGCTGCGACGCAAAGTGCTGGAATAATGATGGAATTGTGGAATTCTTTGGTTGGATGAGACCTCTGGGGTCTTCCAGTCCAACCAGCACCCCAACCCCACCATGGCCACCAAACCATGGCCCCAGGTGCCATGGCCACAGCTCTCTGGAACACCTGCAGGGATGGCGACTCCACCAGCTCCCTGGGCAGCCTGTGCCAGTGTCTGACCAAGGTAGACTGAAGGTGCAGGAGAAAGGGTGGCTGCAGGAAGGGGGTGTGGATGCCCAGGCTCCAGCCCTGCAGGGGCACCCTCATTTGGAGCAGGCTGCCCAGAGAGGTTGTGGAATCTCCTTGTGTGGAGAGCTTCCAACCCCCCCTGGGCATTGTGCTCCTGGGCAAGCTGCTGTGGGTGCCCTGCTGGAGCAGGGGTTGGGCTGGGACATCTCCAGAGGTCTTTCCTGACCCAACTGTGCTGGGGGGCAGTGAAAGGGTTTAGTTAGGGTCAGAGGTTCTGTGGCTCTGCCAGGGTGCTGGGGCTGAGGCAGCAGCTCCAGCTCAGGAGGAGGATGCCCACACTCATCTCTCAGGGTGAGTCCTCTCCTGTCCCACTGCAGAAGGAGCTCTTGGGGCTGGCTTCCAGGAGGAAGAACACAAAGAGTTAAGCACAGTGGTGTGGTGGCACCAGAAAACTCTGTCTGCAGTGTGAGGCAGTGACAACAGAGATTAGTCACTGCCAGCCCTGCTCCCAGGAGCACTTCATTGAATAGCCTCTGAGGCTCAGCAGTTAATTATTTAGGCTCCTTAATTTTCCACACATCTCTGTCTGCTGCCTGCAGAGCCCAGCACCCAAACCTCTGCTTCCAGACACAGGCAGGAGCAGGGCTTGCTGCAGGGTGATCACTGCTGTCTGAAGGAGAGCTGAGCTACAAGGATGTCCTGATGAACTCTGCAGTTCAATGTTCACTCACAGCATAGAATCCCAGAAGGGCTCAGGTTGAAAGGGACCTCAGACATCTGCTCCAACATCCCCACCATGGGCAGGGACAGCTCTCAGCCAGGTCCTCAGCACAGCTGGTGGCTTTCAGACTGCTCCTGCAAGTGGTTATTGTTGAGGACCACAAACCAACCCCCTCAGCATCTCCTCTCCTTCACCTGGGGTCAGGGCTTTTAGCTCCTTGTGCCTGCAGGGGGATTAGTTGACCTTTAAAGGTCCCTTCCATCTCTGATGCTCCACTGGAGAGCTGCTGGCCAGGTTTGTTTTCCAGAGCCACCTTTCCTGGAGGGCAGGTGCCCACCTGCTTGGCAGCTCTGCTTTCTCATCCCACCACTTTCCTTTTGTGCTCTGCCTGCTCTGTGAGGGATGCAGAGAATTTGCTGAGTGGCTCTCCAGTGCTTTGAAGCCCTTGGATGAAAGGCAGCAGCAGGGTGAGATGTTCTGCAGTTGCTTGTTTCAGACCAGCACATTTACATCCTCCTCTTCTTCTCCTTCTCATCCCAAATCCAGGTCCCTTTGTTCACTTCTGAGGCAATGCTTCAACCTTTGCATCAAAATGAGCACACAACAAGATACAAACCCCTGAACTGCTTTCATATTTAATGCCTGATGAGATCATGTCATTAGCAGGGAGCCTTCATCATGATCCATGAACCTTGTCAGCACAGCCACCGAGGAGGACTCCTCTCTCTTTGTCTCCCAGCAGCCAGTCTTGAGGCCACTCTGTGCCTGTTGCTCCCTTTGATCAATAATTTAGGGTAATCATTTTGTTCTGTCAAAGCTCCACGCCTCAGAGATGGTGCAGCAAGTGCAGAGCAGCAAATCCCAGCCTGGATTTCCAGAAGCTCTCCAGGAGAGGTTTGGGGGTTTTCTGCCTCAGCTGAGAGCAGGGGGAGGAAGCAGGGATGGGGGTGTGCATAAGGCTTTGTTTGTCTGGGGGCTTGGATTGCTGGGGATTTATTTCCTTAATCCCTTTGAGGAGCAGTTGGGAATTCTGCAGCTCCTCTGAGCTCACAGCACAGCTCTTTGGCTGCTCTGGTTTAGCCTCCAGCCTCTTCTCTCAGCAGCAGTTGGCAGTGGGACCTGCAGGTTGTCCTCCCTCACCAGTGCTGGGCTGGGAGCTCGGTGCTGTGGGAAGCTGCAGCCTGAGCTCTGCTTCCTGTGTGTGGCAGTTTAGGCTGGGTGCCCCCCTGCCACTGCTGCATGAGATACACCTCTGGTGTCCTGGGTGCCCCAAACCAGCACAGATTTTTTGGTAGCAGAGGATGGTTCCTGTGCTGAACTCTGCAAATTGGATTGGAGAAGAGCAAGGGTGGAAAAGTTAAAATGGTATTTGGGCGTTGTTGGTTTCTGGTGGCTGGGCTCAAGGTTTTGTGCTGGGGCGACCGTGTGGGCGTTTTATGGGTTCCGAGGGGACACCCTGGTGCGTAGCCGTGGCGTAGAATCCCTCCTGCTGTTCCGAAGCGGCAGCGGCGATTCTATAGCTGCAGGCACTGGGGGAAAGCTTAAGAATGCGGTGCCTGTCCCTTTCCCTTTTGTTCCCCGCGGCGCCAGCGGCGAGCAGAGCGGCGCGGAGCCGAGGAAGGGGGAGGGACAGTCGGAAGCAGACCAGGGTCGGCTTGTCCCGCGGCGGTGGGGGCTAGCCGCAGCGGGGCGGTGAGCGGTGGCTCCCGCAACTCAAGAAGGCGGGCGGTGGCTCCAGTTCAAAAGCTGCTTCCGAGGGCCCAGGGAGCGACGGTAGCTTTGGCTGGAAAAGCCGCTCGTGTGGCCCGAGGGGTGGCGGCGGTTTTGATCTGTACCGCGGCTGCAGAGGTGACGGCGGCTCTCGCTGTTATCTCTCCCCTGATTTTCGGACACGCTCCGAAAATGGCGCCTAGCACCTGGCTCCGCCTCTCTTCTCGGTGGGTTGCGGTGCAGCCACTCCCTCTCCGGGGGAGGGCTGTGTAGCCGGATGCCTCCATGCCTCAGCATGCGTACGCTCAGGGGGAGCGGTGTGCCTGTGCGCGGTGTGCATCCGTATTAGCCTCGGGCCGCGGCTGGAAGCGGTCAGCACTGGGCTTGGGAAAGGTCCGTGCAGCTTTGGAAAGTCTCAGCGTGCTGTTGCCTGCAAGGGGTGGAAGGAGTTGAGTCGGTGAGCCTGATTGCTCAGACTCGATTGTCCCGAGGGGTAGAAACATGCCGCTTGAGTGGATGGAGAAATGCTTGATTGAGAAGTTATGAGGTTGTTTCCAGGTGGCCAGGATGCTCCATTGGATCCATGAAGAGTTCACCACGCAGAAGAATGAACTCTGCGTCACTGGGAGGTTCCACAGGATGAGGGAGAAGAGCTGGACTGAACTGTTACCTGAGCCCGAGGGAGAGACTCTTTGGAAGGACGCCCAGATGGAGACTTGGACTTTGCCAGACATGTCATCTGAAAGTTGTTTCTAATTTGATGATATGTTTTGGGTGCAGGAATTATGGGTATGAAATAAGGGGTGGAATGTGGCAGTTTAGGCTGGGTGGCCCCCTGCCACTGCCGCATGAGATACACCTCTGGTGTCCTGGGTGCCCACCCAGAGGGGTGGACACAGGAAACGGCGTATTTCTACCCATAAATCCTGCACCCTATAAGGCCATCTGCAAAGTCATTCTCTTCCTCTTTCTTCCCTCTCTGCTCCCACGGGAGATGTCCTCTCTTATCGGGTAATGCCGGGGGAGCATCCTCAAGGCCTCTTAGGCCTGTCTAGGCCTAATGCCAGGAGGAGAATGGAGGGGGGGGGCAGTCTCAGACCTGGCCAGCCTGAGACTTGCCTAGCAGCGGGAGGGGGAAGAAAGAGCCCTGGGGGGTTTGGGTTTACCCTCAGGTGGGAAGAAGGGAAGGATTGGGAAGCCTTTGGGAATTCTGTGAGGGGTTCTGTATGCTTTGGGATACTCTTTGTCACTATGCTTTGTAGTTTGTAGTTTTTTGTAGCTTCACCAATTGCTTTTCCATTTAAACTTTCCATCACTCTCCAATCCGTTTGTGTGAGTCTCATTCTTTTGTCCCTTTCGGGGCAAGAGACGATCTGTCTGGCCCCAAACCAGCACACTGTGCTGCAGGAGTACACCAAGAGTGCACAGAACCCTGGAGTGCTTCTGCTGGGAAGTGACCTCTCAGATCATCAAGATGACCTTTGAGGGTCCCTTACAGCCCAATGCAATCTGTGAATCCAGTCCAGCCAGCACCCCAGCCCCACCATGGCCAGCAAACCATCTCCCCAAGTGCCATGGCCAGATCTTTCTGGAACACCTTCAGGGGTGGGGATTCCACCACACTCCAAGCTCACAAACAGATCCCAGGCAGGAGACAAAAGTTCTGTGCTGCAAGAGTGGTCAGGGACTGGCACAGGCTGCCCAGGGAGGTGGTGGAGTCCCCATCCCCGAGGGTGTTGCAGAAGCTGTGGCCATGGCACCTGGGCCATGGTTTGGTGGCCCTGGTGGGGTTGGGTTGATGTTGGACTGGGTGACCTCAGAGGCCTTTTCCAAGCCAAAGCATTCCATGATCCTGCAGCTGGTGTTCCTGCTGGCAGGAACTCTTCATGAGGAGTTACTCACCCCCAGGGCTTCCCCTCCTGCACTTCTTGCCCAGCCACTGGCTGTACCCCAGAGGGCTCTGTGGGTCAGGAGAGGCTTCTGTGGCACCAGAATGTGAGTCAGCTTCTTGCTACCAGGCTCAGGGTGCCTGCAGATGTCAGCAGGGATTTCACCACCTAAAGAATGCTGGTGGTGAAGTCAGGAGCCTCAACCAAACACAGCAAAGGTAGGGAAAGGGAAAAAAAGAGTTTCCTGAGATAATTTACTGCTGGAAAATATTTATCAAGTGTTCTAATCAAAACCCAACCCAAAGCTCCCCAGACTTTGCTGTTTGAACCCAGCCTTGGTCAGATGGCCAAGAGCCATCTCTGGGAGCAAGCTGGTTGCTAACAGAATATTTTTGGCTGTCTGAGGAGCAGAGCTTCAGCTCCAGCTGCAACAGGAGGAGACCTCTGTGAGCTGAGCAGATAATGAGAGCTTATTAGGCAGTGCCAGGGCTGCTGGAGCTGCTGCTCCTCAGCAAGGCTTTGTGTCCTGCTGGAGCACTCTGTTCAGTGCTGCATTATCCTGGGCTCTGCTGTGCTCCTGAAGTGAGGCAAAGGGAGACCTCTGAAAGGGGGTGGTGAGAGGAGCCTGGAGGAGATGGGAGATGGGGTAGGGGAAGGCAGAGGTGGGGCAGAGGAAGGCAGAGGTGGGGCAGGGGGAGGCAGAGGTGGGGCAGAGGTGGGGCAGGGGGAGGCAGAGGTGGGGCAGGGGGAGGCAGAGGTGGGGCAGAGGAAGGCAGAGGTGGGGCAGGGGGAGGCAGAGGTGGGGCAGAGGTGGGGCAGGGGGAGGCAGAGGTGGGGCAGGAGAAGGCAGAGGTGGGGCAGGGGGAGGCAGAGGTGGGGCAGGGGGAGGCAGAGGTGGGGCAGAGGTGGGGCAGGGGGAGGCAGAGGTGGGGCAGGAGAAGGCAGAGGTGGGGCAGGGGGAGGCAGAGGTGGGGCAGGGGAAGGCAGAGGTGGGGCAGGGGGGGGCAAGGGGAGGCAGAGGTGGGGCAGAGGTGGGGCAGGGGAAAGCAGAGGTGGGGCAGGGGGAGGCAGAGGTGGGGCAGTTATTATCTGTGCTAACAGCAGAACTTAGTATCACAGAATCCCAGAACCCCATCGCAGTGGGGGGCTGGAAGGGACTTCTGGAGCTCACCCAGCCCAACCCCCTGCTCCAGCAGGACACCCACAGCAGCTTGCCCAGGAGCACAATGCCCAGGGGTGGTTGGAAGCTCTCCACACAGGGAGACTCCACAACCCCTCACAGAATCACAGACCTCAAGGCTCATCAAGTCCAACCTGTCACCCAAGACTCATGACTACTAAACCATGGCACCAAGTGCCATGTCCAATCCCCTCTTGAACACCTCCAGGGATGGGGACTCCACCGCCTCCCTGGGCAGCACATTCCAGCAGCTGACAACTCTCTCTGTGAAGAACTTTCTCCTCACCTCGAGCCTCAGCTTCTCCTGGTGCAGCTGGAGACTGTGTCCTCTTGTTCTGGTGCTCTCTGGGCAGCCTGCTCCAGGCCTCCAGCACCCTCACAACAAAGAATTTTCTCCTCCTCTTCAGATGGAACCTCCTGGGTTCCAGTTTGTGCCCCTTGCCCCTTGTGCTGTCCCTGGGCACCACTGAGCAGAGTCTGGCCCCAGCCTCTTGCCCCCCACAGCTCCTTTAGCTCTTGCTGAGCATTGCTCAGCTGCCCTCTGGAGCTGCTCTTCTGCAGGCTCTCAGCCCCAGGGCTCTCAGCCTTTGCTCCTCACAGAGCTGCTCCAGGCCCCTCAGCACCTTTGCAGTCTCCCCTGGACTCTCTCCAGCAGTTCTCTCTCTCTCTGGAACTGGGGAGCCCAGAACTGGCCCCAGTCCTGCAGCTGTGGCCTCAGTAAGGCAGAGTAGAGGGTAAAGAGAACCTCTCTTACCCTGCTGGCCACACTCTTCTTCATCTACCCCAGGACACCATTTGGCTTCTTGGCCATGAGGGCACATTGCTGGCTCATGAGGAACTTGTCCACAGCACTCCCAGGTCCTTCTCCATGGAGTTGCCTTCCAGCAGCTCCCCTCTCAGCTCTGCTGCTGCAGGAGGTTGTTCCTCCCCAGCTGCAGGACCCTCCCCTTGCCCTGGGTGAGCTTCCTGAGGTTCCTCTCCCCTAAGCCTCCAGCCTGCCCACACCACTGCCCAGGAAGCAGGGAGTCAAAGCTGTCATTTTGGTTTTCTCAGTGCTCTCCAGCACAGGGAATCCTCACTTATTAGACACTGCCCAGCCCGCAGAGGTTAACATTCCTCCCATGTTCAGCAGTGAAGGAGAAACCTTCAGAAGTGGAGCTGAGCTGGCGTCCAAGGGCAGCTGAGCTGCTGCTGCTGCTCCATATTCAGTGTGAGCTCTGCTCACTGGGAGCTGCTGAGTTTTGACAGCCCTCACCCCTGCTCCAAGTCCATTACCTGAACTTTAAGCAGGTGTTCTGCCTTGCCTGGAGTTTTTGATTCTGGAACTTAGCATGGAAAAGAATTGGGCAGATGGAGAAAATGAGATCCTTCAGCTGGGGCCTTCCCCTAAGGGCCTCTGGCAGCAGAGGCAGTGAGCTGGGCTCCATGGTCCTGAGGTGCATGAGGCCAACACAACACAGGGCAGGGGCGGGGTGGCCTTGGAGATGGAGACAGCTCTGGGCAAAGAGCAGCCCAGAGTGGGGGGTCCAGGAAGCTCTGTCTGCTGGAGTCTGGGCCTACAGCCTTCAATCACCTGCAGCATTTCTGCAGGCTGCTGGTGGGTGCAGTGTGGTCACCCTGGTGGCTCTGCTGTTTGAAGTGCTGGAGCTGAGGAGAAGCTCTGATCTCATTGCCGGCTTGCAGGGAGCTGCTGACAAAGAAGCTCTGCAGCAGAGGAGAGGCTGGGGAGAGTAGGAGGGGGGGAACCTCTCCTGAGCATCCAGAATGTGGCTGTCCTGTCTCTGTGTCCCAGAACCCAGCATGGTGAGGGTTGGAAGGGACCCCAGAGCTCATCCACTCCATCCTCCTGCCATGCCCAGGGACACCTCTCAGCTGGACTCAGCTGCTCAAGGCCTCATCCAGCCTGGCCTTGAACACCTCCAGGCAGGAGGCAGCCACAGCCTCCCTGGACAGCCTGTGCCAGAGTCTCACCATCCTCATACTGAAGAAATTCTTCCTCAGCTCCACTCTAACCCTGCTCAGCTTCAAACCATTCCCCCTTGGTCTGTCTCTAGACACCCTCAGGAGAAGTCCCTCTGCAGCCTTCCTGCAGGATCCCTTCAGGTCCTGGCAGGCAGCTCTGAGGTCCCCCTGGAGCCTTCTCCTCTGCAGGCTGCACACCCCCAGCTCCCTCAGCCTGTCCTCACAGCAGAGCTGCTCCAGCCCTTGGAGCATCTTCATGGCAAATTTCCTGTCTTCATTACCTTTCCTCCAGGTGACTCCCAAACAAGACTCACTCTGGAGCAGGACCTGGACATCTCCAGCTTGGCAGCAGCTCTTCAGTTGTGCTCATGGCTCTCAATCTAGAAGGGCTTCAGGGTGCTCTTTGTGATGCAGAAGAGCAGCAGTTGGGTGGCAGATGGATGGGGAAGGTATCTTCATGGTGCATATAAAACTGGTTCCATTTTGGGCTGTAGTGCTTTGTAGGGAGGGAGAACTGATCAGTTCAGACCTTTCTGTGCAGGAAGAGGCAACTTTGGGCTTTATGTTTTCTTTTCCTTTGCTCTAGGAATCAAGTGGAGACCTGGCTCTGCAGCTCCCTGAAAGGAGGCTGAAGTAAGGTGGGGTTTGGCTTCTTCTCCCAGGGAAGAAGTGATGGAAGACAAGGAAGCAGCTTCAGGTTGCCCCATGGGAGGTTTAGTTTGAGCATGAGGAACAGTTTCTCCCCAGAGGGGTTGCCAAGGCCTGGCCCCCGGCTGCCCAGGGCATTGAGTCCAACCATTCCTCCAGGGCTGGGGCTGACCCATGTCCCTCAGCGTCACATCTGTGCCTCTTTGCAGCTCCTCCAGGCATAGGGATTCCACCCCCTGTGTCAGGAGAGTGTTCAAAGCCTTTCCTCAAGCCACTGCTCTCCTCCAGCCCTCACCTGAGGTTTCCTCCAGGCTGAAAGCTCAGGTACAGAGAACTGTGGCTGCTTTGGTGCTGGCAGCAGCCATGGGGAAGGAAGCTCCTGCACAAACAGCTCAGGGAACAGATCCACCTATCTGCAAGGCTTCTCTTTTTCTACCCCCTGGTGCTCCTTCATGAGAGCCACGAGCACAGGGCACTTGTGGTGCCAGGAAGCCTCTTGTACTGATGCTAATCAGGTAATGGAGCAACAGAGCTTCATACAGGCTTTGTGCAGCTCCCTGGCAGAGCAGCAACAGCTATCTGCCAGAGATACAAATCTACCTGGGGATGAGCAGAGAAACAGCCCTGAGAGGAGATCAATGCACCAGGCAGAAACTCCAAACTCTCAGCCCAAGTCTTAAGATTTGTGCAGAGACAGCAAAGAGAGGCTGGAGCTGGAGCCGAGCTGGGTGCACTGCCAGGGCTCCTGCAGGGATGGGCAAGTGTGTCCCAGGAGAAAAGCTGCCCAAAGAGACAGCAGGAGGAGGGCAGAAGCAGATTTCTGATGCTGAGGGTGGGGAGAGCCTGGCCCAGGCTGCCCAGAGAGCTGCCCCATGGCTGGCAGCAGTGCAGGTCAGGTTGGTTGTGGCTGTGAGCAGCCTGCTCTGGTTGGGGATGTCCCTGCTGAGGGCAGGGGTTGGACTGGAGGAGCTCCCACCCAGAGCATTCCATGGTTTGATGCTTTGAGCAATAGGTCCTGCTCTGGTCACTGCTTGTGCCACAGAACTCTTTCTTGGAGAAGCCCTTCCAGCTCACCCAGCCCAACCAATCCATGCCTCTGCCAAGGTTGGGGCTCAACCATGGCCCTCAGCACCACAGCTCTGCCTCTCTGAAACCCCTCCAGGGATGAGGGTTCAACCACCTCCCTGTCCCAGTGCTTGAGAACCCTCCAGTGAAGAAGTTCCTAATACCCAACATGATCCCAGCCATGGATCCCCTTCCCTGGGGTGGTTATTTTTTAGCACCTGAACCTTCTCCCTGTCGTGCCCCCAGGGAAATCTGCATCCGCATGGCAAGCCCAGGCTGTGACTGGCTCCACTGCTCCTCTGGGACCAGCTCCTCCTCTTCAAATGCAGCAAATCCACAGAACTCCTGGAACCACAGAACACCAGAATGCCAGGGGTTGGGAGAGAGGGACCTCCAGGGGTTGGGAGGGACCTCCAGGGGTTGGGAGGGAGGGACCTCCAGTCATGGAGTCCAAGCCATCTGCAGAGCAAAACTTAATTTTCTGTAAAAGAATGGTTTGGGTCAGAGAAGCTCTCCAAGCTCATTGAGTCCAAGCATCAGCCCAGCCCCAGCATGGCCACCAAACCATGGCCCCAGGTGCCTTGGCCACAGGCTTCTTGCACACCCACCTGTGACTGCTGGCGTGGCACCTCCTTTTTGTGGGCATGGCATGGCAAAAGGTGGCAGACAGAGCTCTTAGCTGTAGACTTCCATTCCCTGTGCTCCTCAGGGCTCACTCTGCTGTCCCCACTCTGGGCTGCAGCAGGACCTGCAGCTGAGCTGTGGTTTGCTGCCTTCCAGTGCCTCGAAGCGCAGCCTGAGCTGAGCCATCCATAACGTGAGGAACCCCTCCGGGAGGAGGGCTGCGGGCGCCGCGGGGCGGTCTCCGGCCAATAGAGCTGTCCAGTGCTGAAGCTCCTGCGTGGCCTTCATCCTCCCCAGATCCCAGCAAACACCAGAAGGTGACTAGAAAGCAAGCAGCAGGCTTGAGCTGGAGCTGGTGAACAACTGATCCCAGAGACACAGGGAGGAGCCTGGGGGGATGCATGGGTGGGTGGAGGGATGGATGGATGGATGGATGGATGGATGGAAGGATGGATGGATGAGTGGATTAATGAATGGATGGATGGATGGATGGATGGATTGATGGATGGATGGATGGATGGATGAGTGGATTAATGGATGGATGGATGATGGATGGATGGATGGATGGATGGATGGATGGATGGATGAGTGGATGAGTGGATGGATGGATGAGTGGATGGATAGATGGATAGATGAGTGGATGGATGGATGACTGGATGGATGGATGAGTGGATTAATGGATGGATGGATGGATGGATGGATGGATGGATGGATGGATGGATGGATGGATGGATGGATGGATGAGTGGATGGATGGATGGATGGATGAGTGGATGGATAGATGGATAGATGAGTGGATGGATGGATGGATGGATGACTGGATGGATGGATGAGTGGATTAATGGATGGATGGATGGATGGATGACTGGATGGATGGATGAGTGGATTATGGATGGATGGATGGATGGATGGATGGATGGATGGATGGATGGATGGATGGATGAGTGGATGGATGGATGGATGGATGGATGGATGGATGGATGGATGGATGGATGGATGGATGGATGGATGGATGGATGGATGGATGGATGGATGGAGTGGATGGATGGATGGATGGATGACGGGATGGATGATGGATGGATGATGGATGATGGATGATGGATGGATGGATGAATGGATGGATGGTTGGATGAGTGGATGGATGGATGAGTGGATGGATGGATGGATGGATGGGTGAGTGGATCGATGGATAGATGGATGGATGGATGGATGGGTGGATGGATGGATGGATGGATGACGGATGGATGATGGATGGATGAGTGGATAGATGGATGTATGGATTGATGAGTGGATGGATGAATGGATGGATGGATGGATGAGTGGATGGATGGATGAGTGGATGGATGGATGGATGGATGGGTGAGTGGATCGATGGATGGATGGATGGATGGGTGGATGGATGGATGGATGAATGGATTAATGGATGAGTGGATGGATGGATGTGTGGATGGATTGATGGAAGGATGAGTGGTTGGATGGATGGATGGATGAATGGATGGATGGATGAGTGGATTGAAGGATGGATCAGTGGATGGAGAGATGGATGGATGGATGGATAGATGAGTGGATGGATGGATGGATGGATAGATGAGTGGATGGATAGATGGATGGATGGATGGATAGATGGATGGATGGATAGATGACTGGAGGGATGGATGAGTGGATGGATGGATGGATGGATGGATAGATGACTGGAGGGATGGATGAGTGGATGGATGGATGGATGGATAGATGGAGGATTCGATTAATGGATGAATGGTTGAGTGGATGGATGGATGGATGAGTCGATGGATGGATGGATGAGTTAATGGATGGATGGATGGATTGGTGGATGGTTTGATGGATGGTGGATGGATGGATGGATGGATGGATGATTGGATGGATGGATGGATGGATGGATGGATGGATGATTGGATGGATGGATTGATGGATGGATGGATGGAGGAGTGGATGGATAGATACATGGATGGGTAAATGGATGATGGATGTATGAGTGGATGGATGGATGGATTGATGGATGGATGGACAAATGGATGATGGATGTATGAGTGGATGGATGGATGGATGGATGGATGGATGGATGGATGGATGGATTATTGGATGGATGCCTGGATGAATTGATGGATGGATTGATCAGTGGATGGATGGATGGATGGATGGATGGATGGATGGATGGATGGGTGAGTGGATGGATGGATGGATGTATGGATGAGTGGATGGATGGGTGGATGGATGGATGGATGGATGGATGAGTCGATGGATGGATGGATGAGTTAATGGATGGATGGATGGATTGGTGGATGGTTTGATGGATGAGTGGATGGATTGATGGATGGATGGATGAGTGGTTGGATGGATGGATGGATGAGTGGATGGAAGGATGGATGGATGGATGAGTGGATGGATGGATGGATGAGTGGATGGATGGATGGATGAGTAGATGGAAGGAGGATGAGTGGATGGATGGATGGATAGATGGATGGATGGATGGATGGATGGATATTTGAGTGGATGGAGGGATGGATCAATGGATGGATGGATAGATAGATTGATGGATGAGTGAATGGATGTGTGGATGGATAGATGGATGGATGGATGGATAGATGGATGTGTGAATGAATGGATGTATGGATGGATGGATGGATGGATGGATGGATAGATGAGTGAATGGATGGATGGATTAATGGATGGATAGATGTGTGGATGGATGGATGGATGGATGATTGATGGATGGATGGATGGATGGATGGATAGAGGAGTGGATGGATGGATGGATGGATGATGGATAGATGGATGGATGGATGGATAGATGGATGGATGAGTGGATGGATGGATGGATGGATGAATGGATAGATGGATGGAGGAGTGGATGGATGGATGGATGAGTGAATGGATAGATGGATGGATAGATGGATGATTGGATGGATGGATGGATGGATGGATGGATGGATGGATGGATGGATGGATGATTGGAGGGATGGATGGATTGATGGATGGATGGATGAGTGGATGGATAGATGGATGGATGGGTAAATGGATGATGGATGTATGAGTGGATGGATGGATGGATTGATGGATGGATGGATAAATGGATGATGGATGTATGAGTGGATGGATGGATGGATGGATGGATGGATAAATGGATGATGGATGTATGAGTGGATGGATGGATGGATGGATGGATGATTGGATGGATGCCTGGATGAATTGATGGATGGATTGATTAGTGGATGGATGGATGGATGGATGGATGGATGGATGGATGGATGGGTGAGTGGATGGAAGGATGGATGGATGGATGGATGGATGGATGGATGAGTGGATGGATTGATGGATGGATGGATGAGTGGATAGATGGATGAGTGGATGGATGAATGGATGGATGGATGAGTGGATGGATGGATGAGTGGATGGATGGATGGATGGATAGATGGGTGAGTGGATCGATGGATGGATGGATGAGTGGATGAGTGGATGGATGGATGAGTGGATGGATAGATGGATAGATGAGTGGATGGATGGATGACTGGATGGATGGATGAGTGGATTAATGGATGGATGGATGGATGGATGGATGGATGGATGGATGGATGGATGGATTGATGGATGGATGGATGAGTGGATGGATGGATGGATGGATGAGTGGATGGATAGATGGATAGATGAGTGGATGGATGGATGGATGGATGACTGGATGGATGGATGAGTGGATTAATGGATGGATGGATGGATGGATGACTGGATGGATGGATGAGTGGATTAATGGATGGATGGATGGATGGATGAGTGGATGGATGGATGGATGGATGGATGGATGGATGGATGAGTGGATGGATGGATGGATGGATGGATGAGTGGATGGATAGATGAGTGGATGGATGGATGGATGGATGGATGGATGGATGGATGAGTGGATGGATGGATGGATGGATGGATGGATGGATGGATAGATGAGTGGATGGATGGATGGATGGATAGATGACGGGATGGATGATGGATGGATGAGTGGATAGATGGATGTATGGATTGATGAGTGGATGGATGAATGGATGGATGGTTGGATGAGTGGATGGATGGATGAGTGGATGGATGGATGGATGGATGGGTGAGTGGATCGATGGATAGATGGATGGATGGATGGATGGGTGGATGGATGGATGGATGGATGGATGACGGATGGATGATGGATGGATGAGTGGATAGATGGATGTATGGATTGATGAGTGGATGGATGAATGGATGGATGGATGGATGAGTGGATGGATGGATGAGTGGATGGATGGATGGATGGATGGGTGAGTGGATTGATGGATGGATGGATGGATGGATGGATGGATGGATGGGTGGATGGATGGATGGATGAATGGATTAATGGATGAGTGG